>NW_020220696.1:0-2864 GCF_003070985.1 Temnothorax curvispinosus | reverse complement strand
GCATAAAGCACACCTAAATTAACGTATATTCACAGTTTCAAGAAAATCTATAGAAAATCGATTTTTTCTAGTATAAGGACAAGAGAACTACCTTAACACGCGCGAGAACACTTAAAACAACGCAAAATATAATACGCAAGAACACGCGACATAACGCGGACTATCGCACGCGATTACAATTAGACGAAGGCGCTGAAGATGAAATCTAACGCGAGAAGAAAATAAATTGAACACAAGTATTGCACGCAAAATCTAATTTCCGATGGCATGAATTGCGACGTACAATGATACACGCAATAATCGGTCACGAACACAAAGATCACGAGAACCGGCGGATTCGCGATCTCGAAATCAGTTGCCGGCGTTCCCCATGCGATCTCCAGGAGCCTGCGACGCTAATCCGCGATCCTCATAGCCACAAGACGATCTCGGCGCCCCTCGCTCTTGCTGCCAATTGCTAACGCCAAAATATACGTCTTGCCGGCGAATAACACTAATTATTTACGAATTACTTATCCGGCACTCGAGTGAGAGCGCGACTCGGAGGGCGGTGTTGAGGCTGTACACACGCGAAAGATCGGAGGCAACCTCACCGAAGAGTTTGCTTCTTTACGGGCTGCTGTTCGCCGTCATCAAAGGCTGGGACGTCGTCGCCAAGATCAAGGAGGCTCGATAGCCGGGCGCAATCACGAGGCGTGCTACCAGTGACTCGAAAAATTTCGCGCCGGAGGACGACCAGGGAGTGCTCGCAAAAATCGACTCGATAGCGGAATCGATGACGCGCCCCACCCGGGGCGTGCGCGGCCCTTCAGCGCAATAGCGCGGGTCAATTAGGGGTAAGCTTGCAGGCTCGCGACATATCCTTGCGCAGGGCTGTCAACCGCGGATCCACGTGGCGCTCAAATGGCCTCTCGCTCGTGCGGCAATCTCTCGGGATCCCTTTCAGCAGCAGTCGGGACGCTAATTCCTTTGCATTCCTTCTTCGCGGTCCGATGATGGTGGCCAGCCATCCCGGAGTCCGGTCTGCAGCGGAGGTTAGCAGGTGAGACTCGTTCTTTTCCGCGGCGCCGGGGCCTTGCTTTCTACGGGTCCGCCCGCTGCTGCATCATGCGTCGCGCGCGTGCCCTCCCGCACTTCTTCTCGCTCGGCGGCCCGCGAGCTTTGTTAATATCCGCCTCCGTCGATCAATTCCTTGTCCCGATCTTTTCGGCTTATCCCACATCTCGTGATCCTCTGCACTCCAACGGGAACATTCGGGTCTCGTCTCGGTGAGGTGCTACGTAAGGATAAAAAAAAAGGGATCAGAAATCGGAAACGCGATACAATTAGGCCCCTGGAGATTTCGCAATCGCCTCCCTGGACCGCCCTCGGGCGCGAAACCCGCGCCTTGTGACGGCGGCGGGGCGATGCCACGATGCAGCGAAACTGTCACAACACATATCTCAGCAAATTACTTCTCTTAGAACTAATGTTACTTTATAATACCTAAAAAAAGTAATAAAATTGTAACTTCAACTTCCTATTTCTTCTAAACCAATGCTGTCTTTCACTTATTTCTTACGTAGAATTACTCAGAAAGACCTCCCTTACAACATATTTATGTAGCGATAAAATCTGATTTTTTATGCATATTTACCCCCATTTTTTTTCTTGGAATGCTACAGCTAAGCGGAAAACGAGGGAAGGATTGTACAGTTTCAGGCACGATTACGATAACTTCGGCTCCTTGATTTGATGGTGGTTTTTGATAGTATTTTTTACGCTGAACAAAGAATTATATAGGTCTTATATGGCTAATTGCTCTAGTTTTCAAAATATACAGTGTTAAAGTTAAAAATAAATAATATGAATTTTTAAATAATACTTTGAGGGACGGTAGCCCTTCCCCCGCAAGCAGGGTGAGGTGGGGTGGATCTCGGTTTGCGTAGAAAGTTGAAAACCCCAACCGTACAATAATTAGACCTCAGTTCGGATGGGGTAAACCTCAAAAAATGTTTTGTCGGAAAATTTTCTACTATTTTTCCCGTGTTCCTCGCCAAAAATATCTTCGAAAACCACTAACATTTCAAGGGGACGAAGTTATCGTAATCGTCCCCAGTTCCACCCAGTTCCATGGGTTTCCAACTTTCCACGCAAAGCAAGGTCTAACTTTTTTTTTAAGACAAAAGAAATAACGTATTGAAACAAAAAATCAACGAAGAAGCGATTGAATAACACACAGTACGAAGTACTGAATATAATCAGGAATAAAAATGCAATATTTTAAAGTGTTGTATCTCAGAAACCAGAAGAGTCCACAGCGTAATTTAAAGTGTACGTAATTTAGGACTTTATTGACTATAATATATATGAAAATCAAAGTTATCGGTAAAGTTTAACTTTTTCGCAATAATTACTAATGGACTATAATTACATTAATTCCATTGATTTTAAAAATTATGATTTTATCGAAAATTACAAGCAATCAAAGTCACAAAAAAACTCTAATTTGCCGAATTAATTAAATTAAAAAATACAATACGATCAAAATGTAACAAATTATATGAAAGAAAAGAATGAAGGGAGGAGAGTAGATAGAGAAATAATAAAACAGCATACAATGTTTAGCGCGCCCCTATAATTCGCGCACTTCTATAACTCTCATTTTTATTAGTTTTATATACTTTTATTTAAAAACTATTACCCAGGCGTAATTTTGTCTCAGAAAAAAAATTTTCTGGTATGAAAAATTGCACTATGCATTCCACATACTCGAATTCTGGAACGTTTTATGTACAAGAAAAATCTAATATAGTTCTATTAAAAGATAAAAGTAACATTCAAATCTGAAAGCGCCATCACTTGGAACAAAACTGTTGACACAA
>NW_020220695.1:0-3160 GCF_003070985.1 Temnothorax curvispinosus | reverse complement strand
GTTGCACTACTTTGAAAAATTTTTACATTGTGTCAATTAGAAAAGTACGTATGATAACAATTTTATAAGATTAAAAAATTTTATTTAAATTTAACAAGGGAATACAAGATATTTAAATACAAAGTTTACATGTGTATTTTTTAGTGGTCACAAAGAATTACAGAGGTACACAGTACAAAATAAAAATATTTTATTAAAATACATAAATTTTTCTTGTAAAAAAACTTGGCGCTGCTAGACCTCGAAATTTTAAATAAATAAGGACAACAATAAATAAAAATAATTCAGAAAATAATGCAATGAGAGTAATATTAAATGATTATCAGCGTAGATGTGCGAGTGAGTGATATGGGTGTGCGGGTGACGACGCGGACGGCGGATAATGCGGCTTATCATTAAGTAAAGGATATTTATTTATTTAAAATTTCGAGGTCTAGCAGCGCCAAGTTTTTTTACAAGAAAAATTTATGTATTTTAATAAAATATTTTTATTTTGTACTGTGTACCTCTGTAATTCTTTGTGACCACTAAAAAATACACATGTAAACTTTGTATTTAAATATCTTGTATTCCCTTGTTAAATTTAAATAAAATTTTTTAATCTTATAAAATTGTTATCATACATACTTTTCTAATTGACACAATGTAAAAATTTTTCAAAGTAGTGCAACAATTATTTTTTGAGGCAATATATATGTTCTCTCTGTAATTGGCGCTGTAATTTAAAGAGATATCATTTCTTTTTTGTAATTGTAATAGATCACTTGAAGCGCGACTCTTCTTTTTGATAAGGTAACATAATTTTGTGATGTGTATCACTTGGGTTATAATTTTTCGGAAATAAAGATACTACTGCTTAGATTTTTTCAAGATTTTTCGAGATATAAAGATTACGTCTACCACTTGTTACTTAGGTTTTTTCGATGTATAATACTACCACTTTCTTTTTTTTTTTAGATAACTACATATACACTACTATGCGTGTACTTGGCGCCTTTTTTTACTTTTTTTTTTAAAAAGGTAATTTTGTACGGATATCACGCCTTTTTGTAGTATTACGCATTTTATAAACAGTATGTACAGGGTAAAGCTATTTGGAGGTATAATACTACCACTTTGTTTTTTTCGAGGTAACAACATAACAGGGTAACAACATAATACATATACACTACTATGCGTGTACTTAGCGCCTCTTTTTACCTTTTTTTTTTTAAATGTGTATACACATAATAAAAATGCGGAATTATTTTTGTCAGACATAATTTTAATTCATCCAATTTTTATTATGTCAAGACATAATTTTAATCTATCCAATTTTTATTATGTTTAGACATAATTTTAATTCAGCGAATTTTTATTATGTCATGACATAATTTTAATTCTGCCGCTAGGGAATTTTTAAGTCGATTCTTATGAATCAAGCTTGAATTCGATGACGGGTTCCTGATAGTGCGCTCTATAGTTTTCGGTGTCCAGGTGTAATAATACGTTGAATTCGATGTCTAGGTGTCCCACGTTGCCGATGACGAAGTCCACATAATGCGCTCCGTAGTTTTCAGTGTCTACGTGTATTAATACCTCGAATTCGATATCTACGTGTCCTACATTCAGATTTAAAGTTATTAATACACCTAGACACCAAAAACTACGAAGCGCACTATGTGGACCTCTTCATCGGCAACCTGGGACACGTAGACATCAAATTCGAGGTATTATTACATCTAGACACCGAAAACTACGGAGCGCGCTATCTGGACCTCGTCATCAGCAACCTGGGACACCTAAACATCAATTTCAAGATATTAATACACGTAGACACCGACAACTATGGAGCGCACTATGTGGACCTCGTCATCGGCAACCTGGGACACGTGGACATCGAATTCAAGGTATTAATACACGTAGACACCGAAAACTACGAAGCGCACTATGTGGACCTCGTCATCGGCAACCTGGGCCACCTAGACATCGAATTCAACGTACAATTACACCTGGACACCGAAAACTATGAAGCGCACTATCTGGATCTTATCATCGGCAACCTGGAACACGTGGACATCGAATTCAAGGTATTAATACACGTAGACATCGAAAACTACGGAGCGCACTATGTGGACCTCGTCATCGGCAACCTGGGACACGTAGACATCGAATTCAACGTATTATTACACCTGGACACTGAAAACTATGAAGCGCACTATCTGGACCTCGTCATCGGCAACCTGGGATACTTAGACATCGAATTCAAGCTTGATTCATAAGAATCGACTTAAAAATTTCCTAGCGGCACTTTCTGCCAAGCGTAGAGAACCTTCTTTATATCACACGTGCGTGGAAAGTGGCCCATTACGCGCGCGCCATCTGTGCGACAAATAGCCAATTCCATACACGAGTCAAAACAGTGCGGTAATGTAACATGTAAACATTACCGCACTGTTTTGACTCGTGTATGGAATCGGCCATCCGTCGCACAGATGACGCGCGCGCAATAATGGGCCACTTTCCACGCACTTTGTAATATAAAATAGGGTGTGTAACACGTGCGGGATGAGAATTGGACACTCGTGCACCCGATCGCACTCGCCTTCGGCTCGTGCGTCCACTCCGCACTCGTGTCCAATTCTCAACTTCCCGCACTTGTTACACAAATAACTATTTCCGGCAGCGGTGGTAATACGATGTAAGGATACGAAATCTCTCCAGATAAACATGAAGGAATTGACTCAATATATATTATATAAGTATATACCTAATTTACCTAAAATATTTAAATAAAAATCTTACTCCTGACCGATAAGTTTATCGACCTAATTTCGAAATACGCGCGCGATATCGAAACTGGCGATACCTGTGCCGCCAGCGTCGAAAAAGTGAAAGTAACGTTTCTGATTATGACGTCATCAAGAGACACGGTAGTGTCTCGCGCCAAGTTCATATATAACGTCGGCGTTAGGCTGGTTTCACATGGGGCGTAAGATGCGTATGCGTAACTTGCGTGAGCCAATCAAATCATCTCAGCTACTATACGCGTATGATACGATTAAATACTGAGACGATTTGATTGGCTGACGCAAGTTACGCATACGCATCTTACGCCCCATGTGAAACCAGCCTTAGAAGTAGAAGAAGAAGAAGTATCTTAATAAAAAATTTTCACATT
>NW_020220694.1:0-2670 GCF_003070985.1 Temnothorax curvispinosus | reverse complement strand
GATTTAATTTTTGATGCTGATACAAATCGTATCTAACATCCTCCTTCTCCCGAATATTACTGTAAAGAATTTATTGCGAAAAAATATTATCTCAGTCAGGGTTTTTTTCGCAATAAATTCTTTACAGTAATATTCGGGGGAAGGAGGATGTTAGATACGATTTGTATCAGCATCAAAAATTAAATCAATTTGCGATTTATTTAAGTAAATTTACTGTTCTAACGAAGAAGCTGTGTTTCAAGACCGACAATTCGTTGGCGCGCAGTTTAGTTGGAAATTCACACGAAAATTATTTGCTACTTAGATCCTAGCTCGGACTTGATGGCGTTTTTATATTAAATTGATTTTAAATCGCCGCAGTGACTACTGTCAAAATGCATTCTGCGCTTAGCGCTGTTTATAATGTGCAAATAAAATATACGCTCGTTCATCTATCTGCATTAGTGTCATCTTGTGCACTGTGTTACAAGAATTCGTGCAAATGGAGTAAATTGCTACTTATATGTGCACATGGGTGCATTTATATATCTTACCGTTTAGAGTACAAAATATCTATTCTCTAATGGGTAGATATGATTGCAACCCGTCTGTAATACAGCAGCGTGTTTATAATCTAGTAAGTAAATTAATAGCAAATTGTTGCCAATTTGGCATTAAACTCACTTACAAAGAACTTTGCTCATTTTTATAAAGGTTTTAGGCCCCTCGCGTATAGTAACGAGACTTAAAATGAAAGATTATTGTTAGATGATTGAAATATTTCTGTATAAACATAATCCTTTATTGTAAGTTAAGGAGGTTCTACAGGTACTCTCTAGTCAGTTGAGAGATGAAGAGAAAATCTTCAAATTCATCGATTCTAAGTATTCATAAAATATTTTCGTGAATTTTGATGACGTTAGAGCTTATATCATATCCATATTAGTCGAAGCGAGGAATAATTAAAAATATCGTGTAAGTGCTCCTTTGACTCTGGCGGCTTATAATGGAAGAAAATGTGGTAACGTCGCGAACTTGACAGTTCTGCTCATATGACCGTGGTTATTTCACAATTTCACATAATTCTAGAGCGAGTACTTTTCCGTAAGCGCTCGTAAACGTTAGGTGCTTAAGTTTGAGGTGCTGTCATACTGTGGTGCTGTACTGGCTGTACACTTTTCACGCGGGTGCAGTCGCTGCGACATTGCCAAATCTCCCTTGTTATTCGAAGCACGCTACGTGAACTGTGATATGGCCTGTTTCAATAGCCAATATCACAAAATTTTACGCGATAACCCTTGTTTTTCTCGATATTTCTGAAAAGCTTAGATTAAGATCTATAAGAGCTCTGTTTTTTGAATCTCTGGTAGGTTGCCTTTATATAATTAATATCTCGTTTCCTGTCTCCAAGAGCCCCTCTGCCATATGTAGTTTATGTTAAAAACTGTGATTTCAAAATTCATTTTTGCAAATTTTTACACGGTAACCGATGCTAAAATTTTTCGAGCACTTTTTTTGCATCTTAATTTATACGTCCATAAAGTTTTTTCCAATTTTTAGATACATCCATTATCTGTAGAACCTCCTTAATACCGATCAGAGATACACTATTTGAAAAATTAGAAAAATGTACGAAATGGCTTTGTTTCATTCGATTTTTCGACGTCCTAGGCATCTCCCTGTGATGACGGATAATAAACTACTTTAATATATCAATTGAAGTACTTTATACAAATAAATTTGTTACTACTGATCCAGCTAATTGCAAGTTTCTGGATGTGAGTCAGGGATATTCAAAATAATTGATTGTAGAATATTCTGATCCTCTAACAATAATTTTTTATTTTAGCAAAGTCTCGTTGTTAGACGCGAGGATTCTAAAATAGACAGGGTTCTTTGTGGCAAATCCAATTATCAATAAAATGAAACGTGATATAAAATAATGTAAAATCTCATAAAGTGAGAGAATGTAAATGTAATGTTTTATTATAAAACAATAAATGTTTTAAAATTGAAAAATCTTCCTATACTTATATTAATTAAAATTTAAAGAAAAATAAAAATTATAGTCATTAATTTTATAAACTATAAATTAAAAATATTTCCGTAACATTCTTTGCAGTGTGTGTGGAGATAGGTATAATATCGGTATTGTTAAATTGATTATATCAATTTAATTATGTAATTGTACGTTTCAGTTTCAGACTGCGTTTCAAGATTGAAAGTACGGCGCGTGTAGTTGACAAAGCGAAAGAATATACTTTTAAAATTCACACGAAAAATTGTTACTATATAGGTGAACAAAATTCAGCCTGACCGTATTTGGCAGTTTAATTTGATGAAAATATTAATTTTATGAAATTACCAGGAAAATTATATAAAAGTTTATTTTTGAAATTTTAATTAATATACAAACATGAAACTTTCCTACACAACGGTATAAATAATAAATATAATTAATTGAATAAGTTTATTAAAGAAGCATCGCGAATTAAAATATTTATCCTTTATTTGTTCTTAAAAGAAATTTCTCATGTCATTTATGATTAAAAATATATAATTGATGCATGATTATTAACCGAGATTAACACAGAATCCTATTGCGTCAAGAAGTTACAACTATAATACATATACCATTCAGAATTTATGAATTATATTTTAATTATGTATTTGAAGTTAAGGGTTTTTTTT
>NW_020220693.1:726-1165 GCF_003070985.1 Temnothorax curvispinosus | reverse complement strand
ATATGTATCATGTTCATCCTTTACAGAGAAATTAACAAATATAGGGGTATATTGAAATTAATGAGCGATAGTGTATATAAAAAAGTTAACTTATATATAAATTTAAATATATTAGTTAAGAGATGGAGAGATGGGAGGAAGGAAGGGCAGGGAGAAGTGAAAGAGGAAAGAAAGTGGGAGATAGGAAAAAGAAATAAAGCAATGGAAGCGAAGGTAAGAGAGCTAGAAAGGTGGAGAGAGTTAGAAGAGAGAGACAAAAGGAGGAACAATGTAGTAGTGAAAGGGGTGGAGGTAGAAGAGGGAAGGCGAAAGAAAGCGGTAAAGAAGCTATGGCTAGAGATGGGGAAGGAGGGAGAAATAAAGGAGGTAAAAGAGATAGGAAGAAAAACGGGGAAAGAGAAGATGGTTTTAGTTAGGTTAAAAGATAGAGTAAGAAAAA
>NW_020220693.1:0-626 GCF_003070985.1 Temnothorax curvispinosus | reverse complement strand
AGGGAGGAATAAAGGAGGTAAAAGAGATAGGAAGAAAAACGGGGAAAAAGAAGATGGTTTTAGTTAGGTTAAAAGATAGAGTAAGAAAAAGAGAAGCAATGCAGAAGAAGAATGTGTTGAAAGGGCGGATGGAAAGAATAAAGAATGACATGATCTTGAAGGAAAGAATTAAAGAAAAATGCAATGGAGCCTGGAGAGGATAGCTGAGAAGGAGAGAAGGAATAGGAGGTGAGATTGGGTAAAGTACGGAAAGATTTGGATAAAAGGGAGGTGGTGGAGTTGGAATGAGGAAAAAGAAGTCCTGATAGATGGAAGGGGAAATGAGAGAGAGGAGCAAAAAAAAAAGGGGAAGAAAGAAAAACAGAGAAGAAGAGAAAGAGTAGAAGAAAGGGAGACGGAAGAATGAAATGGAAAGGTAGTGAGAAGAGAGAAGAAACGATGGGAATGGTGGGCGGAGAGAAGAGGGAAGAGAGGGAGAGTAGGGAGGAAGAGTGAGTGGCGAGGCTAAGGGGAAGGGGGAAAGAAGTCAGAGAGAGTAGAGTATGGAAAGTAAAAAAGAGTGAAAGAGAGGAAAAAGATGGTGAGGGGGAAGAAAGGAATGCAGGAGAAAGGAGGAGGGGAAGAAA
>NW_020220692.1:1831-2655 GCF_003070985.1 Temnothorax curvispinosus | reverse complement strand
GCACACATACGCACGATGCACATCGACATTATATACTTTTATATTACGCTTCCAAATCTTGATTTGGAGGGTTTATCGATGTTTTTCTTGTTATGCAATTCGGGGAACTTGTTTTCGCGTTCGTACTAATGGTATCAAGAGACACGGTAGTGTCTCGCGCCAAGTACACGCGGAGCGAGACCGACCGTGACTCTTTTACGCGACGCGACGGGTTGCGAGTACCCGAGATGTTGAGATCTCGATAACGAGTGAACGGATCAAGTTCTAAGTAGGCTTGATCGATAGCTTGGGGTCCAATTAGGGGGGGGTTTCTCTCATAATATTCCGCTACGTGCCCTACGAGCGGAGATATTGCGACGCAAAGTCCAAATGTGAAAATTTATTTTTAAGATACTCCTCCTAACGCCGACGTTCTTGTATGATGACGTCATAATCAGAAACGTTACTTTCACTTTTTCGACGCTGGCGGCGCAGGTATCGCCAGTTTCGATATCGCGCGCGTATTTCGAAATTAGGTCGATAAACTTATCGGTCAGGAGTAAGATTTTTATTTAAATATTTTAGGTAAATTAGGTATATACTTATATAATATATATTGAGTCAATTCCTTCATGTTTATCTGGAGAGATTTTGTATCCTTACATCGTATTACCACCGCTGCCGGAAAAGAAGGTTCTCTACGCTTGGCAGAAAGTGCCGCTACGAAATTTTTAAGTCGATTCTTATGAATCAAGCTTGAATTCGATGTCTAAGTATCCCAGGTTGCCGATGACGAGGTCCAGATAGTGCGCTTCATAGTTTTCGGTGTCCAGGTGTAATAATAC
>NW_020220692.1:0-1821 GCF_003070985.1 Temnothorax curvispinosus | reverse complement strand
GTGTCCCAGGTTGCCGATGACGAGGTCCACATAGTGCGCTTCGTAGTTTTCGGTGTCTACGTGTATTAATACCTTGAATTCGATGTCCACGTGTCCCAGGTTGCCGATGACGGGATCCAGATAGTGGCTTCATAGTTTTCGGTGTCCAGGTGTAATCGTACGTTGAATTCGATGTCTAGGTGTCCCAGGTTGCCGATGACGAGGTCCACATAGTGCGCTTCGTAGTTTTCGGTGTCCAGGTGTAATAATACGTTGAATGCGATGTCTAGGTGTCCCAGGCTGCCGATGACAATGTCTAGATAGTGAGCTCCGTAGTTTTCGGTGTCTACGTGTATTAATATCTTGAATTCGATGTCTAGGTGTCCCAGGTTGCCGATGACGAGGTCCACATAGTGCGCTCCATAGTTGTCGGTGTCTACGTGTATTAATATCTTGAAATTGATGTTTAGGTGTCCCAGGTTGCTGATGACGAGGTCCAGATAGCGCGCTCCGTAGTTTTCGGTGTTTAGATGTAATAATACCTCGAATTTGATGTCTACGTGTCCCAGGTTGCCGATGACGAGGTCCACATAATGCGCTTCGTAGTTTTTGGTGTCTAGGTGTATTAATAACTTTAAATCTGAATGTAGGACACGTAGATATCGAATTCGAGGTATTAATACACGTAGACACTGAAAACTACGGAGCGCACTATGTGGACTTCGTCATCGGCAACGTGGGACACCTAGACATCGAATTCAACGTATTATTACACCTGGACACCGAAAACTATAGAGCGCACTATCTGGAACCCGTCATCGAATTCAAGCTTGATTCATAAGAATCGACTTAAAAATTCCCTAGCGGCAGAATTAAAATTATGTCATGACATAATAAAAATTCGCTGAATTAAAATTATGTCTAGACATAATAAAAATTGGATGAATTAAAATTATGTCTTGACATAATAAAAATTGGATGAATTAAAATTATGTCTGACAAAAATAATTCCGCATTTTTATTATGTGTATACACATTTTTAAAAAAAAAGGTAAAAGGAGGCGCTAAGTACACGCATAGTAGTGTATATGTATTATGTTGTTACCCTGTTATGTTGTTACCTCGAAAAAAACAAAGTGGTAGTATTATACCTCCAAATAGCTTTACCCTGTACATACTGTTTATAAAATGCGTAATACTACAAAAAGGCGTGATATCCGTACAAAATTACCTTTTTAAAAAAAAAGGTAAAAAAAGGCGCCAAGTACACGCATAGTAGTGTATATGTAGTTATCTCAAAAAAAAAAAGAAAGTGGTAGTATTATACATCGGAAAAACCTAAGTAACAAGTGGTAGACGTAATCTTTATATCTCGAAAAATCTTGAAAAAATCTAAGCAGTAGTATCTTTATTTCCGAAAAATTATAACCCAAGTGATACACATCACAAAATTATGTTACCTTATCAAAAAGAAGAGTCGCGCTTCAAGTGATCTATTACAATTACAAAAAAGAAATGATATCTCTTTAAATTACAGCGCCAATTACAGAGAGAACATATATATTGCCTCAAAAAATAATTGTTGCACTACTTTAAAAAATTTTTACATTGTGTCAATTAGAAAAGTATGTATGATAACAATTTTATAAAATTAAAAAATTTTATTTAAATTTAACAAGGGAATACAAGATATTTAAATACAAAGTTTACATGTGTATTTTTTAGTGGTCACAAAGAATTACAGAGGTACACAGTACAAAATAAAAATATTTTATTAAAATACATAAATTTTTCTTGTAAAAAAACTTGGCGCTGCTAGACCTCGAAATTTTAAATAAATAA
>NW_020220691.1:0-2421 GCF_003070985.1 Temnothorax curvispinosus | reverse complement strand
TTTGTCTGTATATTTTACAGACTTCGAAAATATTTTTTGTACACCAGAAAACGATTTTGGCGCTATTGGCTTAAGCGATAGCGAACAAACCGATCTACCTTTTCATCCTGTTGCTGCTCTGACAGATACAAATGCATCAAGGTCGCGCACCAGTGGTATGTGCTGCACATGCTTAAACGCCACTGCAGAATATACCCTGGTGAAAATAAGAAACTTTATAAAGCGTTGACAACCGTTTAATGAGGATTTTTTGAGAGTTTATACGCTCTCAAACTTTATAAGAACGCTTACACAACGCCGTTGGGTTTTGAACGCTTCCAGAACGCTTATAAAACGCTGTATATAACGTTTCACGAAAATTCTAAAATGCTGAGGCAACGCTTTTCAGAGAACGCTTAGTAAACGCTGAAACGCATCCGTGCAGAGTGTTTGCTGTCAGACTTTTCAAACGTTTAGCAAACGCTTTTCCCAACGCCGTAAGACAAGCGTTTTCGCTCCGTTCAGCAAACGCTCTTTCGATGTGGCGAATTGTAGAAGCGCAGTGAACGTTTTGTAAAGCGTTAACGCAAACTGCTTGGAGACGCCCAAGAAACGCTTTTCCCGACTCCGTAACACAAGCGTTTTCCCTCCGTTCAGCAAACGTTCTCCTAACAATGCCGCTAGGCGGCGCATCTTTCTCGCATTTAAAATACATCCAGCCGCGTATATAAACAGACCCCCTGCGAGGCGAAAAGCAGATTTTAACATTTAACGCTTTTTACGCCGTTTCTTCTAACGACAAGAGTAAATACCCGTTAAACGCTCAATAGAGGCTGCGCGCAGTTTCCAATGATAAAAGCAAACACTTTCGACTTATTAAACGCTTTACAGAGGATCTCTATATGTTTTAAAGAACTCTCAGCAAACGTCATACGTCATGTAAACGCTGTGCAAACTCTCAAAAACGCTATATACAAACGCCTTTTAAACGCTGCAGCGTTGCAATTTCCGTTCTACGAACTCTCTACTGACCGTTTCTAAACTCTCAACAAACTTCCGCAAACGCTCATGTAAACGCTGTGCAAACTCTAAAAAACGCTATATATATAAACGTCTTTCAAACGCTGCAGCGTTGCAATTCCCGCTCTACGAACTAAAATTTAACAGAAATTCTCTTTTCACCGAATTAAAAATTAAATTAATTATGACATTCTCTACTGACCGTTTCTAAACTCTCAATGAACTTTTGCAAACGCTCACGTAAACGTCAAACAAACTGTTTGGAGCTCACGTGTATATAGTTGTTGCGTGTACATATTAGTTGCTAAGATAATCGTTCGATGTTCGCGTTGCCTATTAATTAATAAGTTGCGTCTCGTATAATTACTTAAGCATTGTTGAAGCGTTGCCGTCGGCAACCTAAATTTCGCGTTTAGTGACTCGCGCGGAACGTTGGCGGATGTTAGCATGTCAATATTTCGCGCGACTCACCCGACTCGTGCTGCCCACCCGCGGGTGGCATCCCTAAATAATGAAAAAGTTGGTACTCGCTTGCGCCGCAATTCGCAGGTGCGTGAGCCGAGGAGTACCGAAGCACACATTCGCTGTTCGAACGTGAACTCGTCAACACACACATTTTTTGGAGCACGAGGAGTCGACTCCCTTCAAGCTCGTGCCTTGCTTGCGTGTTTCTTTGCTGCACCGCTCGCCTGCCTATCTCGTGCCTTGCCTGCTTTCCTTGCACTGCTCGCTTGTCTATTGTGCCTTGTCTGCTTGCTTGCCTGGTCGCCTTCTCGCTTACAAAGGAGGACTTACCAGAAGGAAGGACGAAGGAGAGAGAGATAGAGAGAGACGAGAGAACACCATCCGAGAGGGCAACGGGCAGCGAACGGTGAGTCGCTTGCTTTCGCATTGCTTTCGCTTATTATTACGTTTAATCTCGCGAAGGAACGGTCTCTCTGGTCCTTTAAAAACCAGCATGTAGATTAATTCGCAAATCCGGGGACGGTCTTACACCCCCCCTCCCTCCCCCCGAGCACAAACGTTTATGAAACTTCTCATTTTCGCCAGGGTATATTTATTCCATGTGGACATTTATGTATTTGCAATGATTGCCAAAAACAATTGGAAGGTGAGAAATGTCCACTATGTCGAGAGAATTACACAAATTGTATTTGTGTTATAACGACTTAAATCGAAAATGTGTACGTCACCATACGTGGATAGAGATTAATTGATTATATTTATTATGCCCAAACATCGGTTATAGGGCAAAGATACAAAAAAGCGAAGAGACATAAAATGCAACATAATAGTAGATAAAAAAAATATATTAAAAAAGCAGAGGCAACATAACAGTAATAAAAAGAAAAGCTGAGTAACAATTATATTGCATCCTAGTGTATTACTTAAAACTAATATTTAAACTAAAAGAAAAAAAAA
>NW_020220690.1:0-1374 GCF_003070985.1 Temnothorax curvispinosus | reverse complement strand
AACGATCAATAAAAATAAAAAATGAAACAACTTTACATATTAATTATTAGATCTCATGTTAACTATATATTTATTAAATAATTATTTTTTTTACTTTTATACTTTTTTGCGTGGTAATTAATATGTGAAAAAAATTACATTATTTTTTTTTATGTCAAGATCTCAAATGGCGTATACAGTTTAAGTTGATCAGTAGATAAATGAACATGAGCAAATTAAATTTCTCGTAATATTTGACAAATATAAGATATAAGCATTATACAAGTATATAGAATAGGCTTTTTTCAGCAATTTACATGTTGAGCCATTGTATAATTTGCATTATACAGCCAACGCATACCAATTTTTGTAATGGCTCTTACTGAAATGTTGCTCTATAATGCCAGACGGAAATGACTCGTGGGATATAATACAGTAGACAGTAGATAGCAATAAACTGAGAATTTGAATGACATATATATGTGGCACACCGTTGCGTCCCAGGCAGCATGTTAATATTCTCCGAGTGTTCGATGAATGTTATAACCGTTACGAAATAACTGTTATCTGTGTGTTAGGAGTTCGCACCTAACTAATGTTCGAAGAATGTTCAGAGAATGTTCGTGGGACATTACGATGTAACGTTTGACGAGCTTTCGTCAAACATTCGGATAACACACAAAGCACGGGGGGATATTTCCTGTATACAGGGGGCAATTTTCGGGAAAGCAGCTTTTACAAATTATTCATTTTTTCCAATGGCGTATTCAAGATAAATGCTTAAAAGACAGGGATCCTTGAACCAAGAGCTAATGCTTTGCTTTCCCGAATTTTTGGGAACAGGAGGACGAAGGGGATAATATTACCCATTTCTTTAATCCTAAATTTGCCACTGAATGCGCGTAACAGATGGGCCAGCAGGCCAAAAATATAATTTATCTTTCTTTAAGGTGGTCCTTTCGCGGACCCAGCTAGTCAAGTAACAGTCCGTCATGAGGTAATTGAAAACAAACATATTGACAAACATTACACAACATCCCAATAATTATAATAATATAATATGATTTTACACGCACGATTTAATCGTATTTAATTATTTACTAATTAAAAAAATATCACAATAGTAGTGCGGTTGGACTCGATTTAAGTTAGGTCAGGCATGACAGTACGAGTAAAGCAATATGCGATTGGACCACTACTTATTTAACCTCATATATCAGAGCAAAACATTCGGCAAGCCTTTATTTTCAAGGTATGTACAAAATCCGGAAACTTCAGGGAATATTTTAAGACATGAATAATGTATTCATCTGATCGCTAAGTACATGTATTATTCGTTGAAAACCTCGGACGTGGCGATTTGCATCATTCTATCTTTCTCGTTCATTAGATGTA
>NW_020220689.1:0-3072 GCF_003070985.1 Temnothorax curvispinosus | reverse complement strand
TATTAATGTTTCTCGCTTCTCTTGAATGTTGTTCTCTTTTACAATTATAAAACATTCCTTGCGACACTTGCGATAAGATTTTTCACTCGCACGTGAGGATGCGTGTACACATGCAAAGACATAAAAGCAACAGTGTGGTATGTGAGATTTGCCGACGTCACTTATTGAGTAAAAAAGCCTCGGAGAAACATCACAAAATAGTGCACGTACATGATTATGTATGCGATAAATGTCACAAAAAACTGAAATGTAAAAGAAGTTTGAAAGGTCAAATAGTTGTAAAAAAATTGCTGTATATATTAAATATATTTAAAAAATAAATGTATGTATTACCTATAAAGATATGGAATTTTTAGAAATTTATTTCCAAAGTCAATATATATACAGAGTGTACCATAAAAACCGGATCAACTCTTAAGGGTAGATTCCTGAGATCATTTGGAGACAAAAATCCTAATGCCAAAATGTCGATATACATACATATATACATACATGTAATACACATGTGTAGTTGAAAAATAAAAGTAAAATTTTCACTTATTTAATTCACAGGTATCTTACTTTTGAAATTTTTCTTGGATTTGAATCATATCAATGTTATTTCTTTGATTATTTATTTCTATTTTATTTAATAAAGATTAGTCTTTGTTCGTTTTATTTAATCTATTTTAATTTAATTGTCAATGTTTTAAAGATATTACCTAGGCAGAGGGTGCACTTTGTGATGATATGTGAGGCACGATCGATGACCGAACCTTTTTTTGCAGATATAGCATTCATATTTACGGATGCCCTTGTGCTTCGACAGAAGATGATCATTCATGTACTGTTTATTTTTGTACACATTCAGACATTCCGGGCACTTGAATCTGCTCTCTAAGTGACCCTGCAACATAAGCAACAAAACGCTTTAATATAACTTTTAGTTTTTGTTCTGCGTTTGTCAAAACAGTTAAACTTAATGTACTATGTAAAAAAGATCACAGAGTTTTTTGATATTTTAATTAACAAGTTATTTATACAAGCTTTGGAAATAAATTCCTAAAAATTCCAGATCTTTATAGGTAATACATACATTTATTTTTTAAATATATTTAAAATATACAGCAATTATATAATAATACTTATTATATAAATTGGAATATAATGTTAATATTAAAACTCAATACTGGTTTATGTGTTAATTAAATAAAATTACGATATGAAGAAATCCTGGAAATGTGTAACAAAACTTATTTTATTATCTATTAAATATATTTTTGGTTACATATATATAATTATATACTTCTTTTATGTCGTGCTTCGACAGAAGATGCTCATTCAGATTCCGTTTCGTTGTGTATACACTCGGACATTTCGGGCACTTGAACTTGCTCTCTAAGTGACTCTGCTATATAAGCAACAAAACGCTTTAATACAACTTTTAGTTTTTGTTCTGCGTTTGTCAAAACAGTTAAACTTAATGTACTATGTAAAAAAAATCACAGTTTTTTGATATTTTAATTAACAAGTTATTTATACAAGCTTTGAAAATAAATTCCTACAAATTCCAGATCTTTATAAGTAATACATATTTACTATTTCTTTTTAAATATATTAAAAATATACAGCAATTTTTCTTACAATTATATGAGCGCGCAACATCTTTTTACATTTCATTTTCTTGTGACATATATCGCAGACATAATCATGGAAATGCACTGTTTTGCGATGTTTTTCCAAAGCTTCTTTACTCGATAAGTGACGTCGGCAAATCTCACATGCCACACTGTTGCTTTTATGTCTCTGCATATGTACACGCATCCTCACGCGCGAGTGAAAAATCTCACCGCAAGTGTCGCAAGGAAAGTCCTATAATTGTAAAAGAGGACAACATTCAAGAGAAGCGAGAAACATTAATAGAGATTTGTTATAATTGTAATAGATCATACACAATCATGCAGCAAAACATATAATAAATTTATAACAAAATTAAGCTTATAATAAGAACATATATCTACACATGTACCTTATTCATTATAATAATACTTATTATATAAATTTAGAATGTAATGTTAAGATTATAACTAAATACCGGTTTATGTGTTACTTAAATAAAAGAATGTGTAACCAAACTTATTTTATTAACTATGTTATTGATTACATATAATTATACCTTTTTTATGTCCTCGTGCTTCAACAGATGGTCATTCAAGTACTGTTTACTTTTGTACACTTTCGGACATTTCGGGCACTTGAATTTGCTCTCTAAGTGACTCTGCAATATAAACAACAAAACACTTTAAGATAACTTTTAGTTTTTGTTCTGCGTTTGTCACAATACTTAAACTTAATGTACTATGTAAAAAAGATCACATAGAGTTTTTTGATATTTTAATTAACAAGTTTTTTATACAAACTTTAGAAATAAATTCCTACAAATTCCAGATCTTTATAAGTAATACATATTTACTATTTCTTTTTAAATATATTAAAAATATACAGCAATTTTTCTTACAATTATATGAGCGCGCAACATCTTTTTACATTTCATTTTCTTGTGACATATATCGCAGACATAATCATGTAAATGCACTGTTTTGCGATGTTTTTCCAAAGCTTCTTTACTCGATAAATGACGTCGGCAAATCTCACATGCCAAACTGTTGCTTTTATGCCTGCGCATGTGTACACGCATCCTCACGTGCGAGTGAAAAATCTTACCGCAAGTGTCGCAAGGAATGTTCTATAGTTGTAAAAAAGAACAACATTCAAGAGAAACGAGAAACATTAATAGAGATTTGTTATAATTGTAATAGAGATCATACAATCATGCTGAAAAATAATAAATTTATAACAGAATTAAGCTTATAATAAGAACATATCTACATGTACCTTATTCATTATAATAATACTTATTATATAAATTGGAATATAATATCAATATTAAAAAACTCAATACTGGTTTATGTGTTAGTTAAATAAAATTATGATATGAAGAAATCCTGGAAATGTGTAACCAAACTTGGTTTATTTAACTATTAAATATATTTTGGTTACATATATAATTATACCTTTTTTATGCTCTCGTGC
>NW_020220688.1:0-14004 GCF_003070985.1 Temnothorax curvispinosus | reverse complement strand
CCACAGTTTGTGAAAAATTTGGCTATCGCTGTTTTTGGCATTAAAACTCTTCAAGAAAGTTCAGTGACTGGTATTACATCAAATAAAAATAAAAATAAAGTACAAACTGCACCTAGACCAGCACTAGATTCTACAAAATTACAAGCCATAAGGGGTAAATTGTTACAACATTTAAATAATTCATTGCGTATATCGTAATTTACAAAGTATTTCTTTTTGTTTGTAGCTGCTGTTAAATATTATGCAATGTCTGAGAAAGGTCATGATGAAGTAACAGCAGACTTTCAAGCACAACAAGTCGGAACTCATATCGCACACAAAATTTATGAACTCAATAACTTGCCAACTCGAAAGAAAAAAAAGAAAGAGATTAATCCTGCGGAACTATGTGATGATCCAATTAATGTTGAAAATACTGAACCTGATGATCGAAATGATCGTAATACACCAGAAAACAATAATTCCAGCGAGTCTAGTTCTCACTTAAAGACTCAAGCAGACAACAATACGTCGGAAGAAAAGTCTGTGTATGACGAATCATTAGATTATAATAATAAGGAAAATGAAGAAAGTTCAAAATTTTCTGAACAGGAGGACGAAAGAAAGGAAAGCATGCAAAGTTCAACGCATGATACTACTGATTCCAGTCAAGATAATGCGGATGATATTGAGTGAACTTAAATTAAAAATCCTCTATTACTTTTCTAAATAAAATTATTATTATTTTTCAATAAAATTATATTATTATCTAAATACAAACTATAATATATTGCAATAAATACTCTAAATCGTTCTATGGAGCTATTTTCAGTTAATTTTTATTATAATAAAATATTTGTGTTTGTACATGTTTATACATGTTAATACATTAAACATTATATGCAATATATACGTATAATAAAGAAAAGTTTATTTTAAATAAAAAAATTTTAATACAAAAATTATTCCTTTATTCTTTTTTATACATTTATATGCAATTCTATCATCAAACTTTGATTATATGTTATTCTACCTTATTCTTCTAAAACAATGACTAATTAGTACCGATATAGATTGTACTGATCAGTCATTGTTTTATAGACTAAGGTAGAATAACATATAATCAGTTTTTGATAGAATAACATACATATCATAGTTTTGTAAAGAATAAGATAGAATAACATACATAAGTTTTTAGAAATTTTTCCTACTTATGATACAAAAATATTAATTAATATACAGATAATAGTTAGAGTTACATTAGATAACATAAGTATTAATGCATTATAATTATTTGTATAGAATAAGATAAAATAACATACATAAGTTTTTAGATATTTTTCTGTACTTATGATACAAAAATATTAATTAATATACAGATAATAGTTAGAGTTACATTTAATAACACGAGTATCAAGGCATTCTAATTATTCGTAAAGAATAACATTGATAAGAATTTGATTCTATATAAATTATGATATAGAAGAAATATTGATTGACATAGAAATAGCAACTCTGATATTATGAGTTTCCATCGAAATTTACATAGAACAACAATTTCTATTTTTATATAAAATGAAAAAGATAGAAAAACAAGGAAAATTATAAGATATTTACAAAGGATATGATAATCTGCAAAACAATCTAACTATGTGAAATTTCTTAAGTATATTCTGAAAAAGAGGATTCAAAATCACCATAGGAAAGGAAAGGCAAAATTTTCTATCATTTTCTATCAATTATTTTAACTGCTCTTTCCGGGAATGGGCTGCGTCGCCTGTCCCCCCTTTTTCCTCCTCCTCGAGACGGCCTTCCAGGCGTTTGCCTCTGCCTTTTTCGCCGTCTCTTGGGGGGTTGAGTGGCCCTTATGACCCCTTTGCCGCTCGTCGATTCAGCATCCCCACGTCCCGTTAAAGTGGGCTTGGGCTTGATCCCAGCCAAGGCCGTTTTCCTTCCGGCTACATCCGCGAAGGAGGGCCTCGTCTTGGGACCTTTGCTTCCCTTTTCCAGCTTGGAGACGGGTTTACCGCCTCCAGCTGGGCCGCAGTTCAATACTGCGTTCTTCGAAGTCCCCAGCGTCGTCGCAGCATGAACAGGGGCAACGGGTTGTCCCCTCGTTAGCTGCGTCACCAGCGAGGTGATCAAACCCTCGAGTTTTCCAACTCGCTGCTCAATCCGCTCCGTCGCGGTGTGCGGGATGCCAGCCACAATTGGCTGCGCCACCATTGCCGTAGCTCCCGATGGGACAGCCTCTTCCAGGACCAATGACCTGCCGCCAAGCGGGGGTCTCATCACCGGTGGCATGCCTTCCCTCCTTACTTTTTCCAAGAGCTTTTGTTTTTTCAGATCCGACTTGGCTTTTTTCCTCCTATTTTCGTCATCATCGTCCGAGGACGTATCTCCGATGACATTGGCCCTCTTCTTCTTTCTGTCCCTTGCCCCTGTTGGAGAGGGTGGGATAGGGAGGTCTTCCTCCATTTCTATTTCCATATTGACCCCCCTGGAGCGAGACGACAGCTTCTCCACCTGCTTACGGAGCCTGTCGTTGTCCTCCCTAACGGCGGCCACTTGGGCACGAAGTTCCTCTATCTTTGCGTCTCTGGCGTAGGAGTCCTCGCAGCCCATCCTGGTAACCAGGTGGTTGATGGCGGCTGTGACGGTCGCCGCCGCCTCGTTTAAACACTTTTGGTCTGTTTCCCGGAGGGTTTTGACTGTGGAGCACCCCTTGTCCACCATTCTTACCGCCTCCAGGACCCTGTTTGGGAGGTCCTTAGTTGGGGCCTCCCTGAGTTCCTCCATCTTTTCCAGCTCTTTGGCCTTTTGGCTCCTGGAGAGCCGAGCGGGCGCTAAGGGGTCTAGAAGGCGTCTCGATCTTTTTTCCTCCTTTTCTTCGTCCCTTTTTTGTTTGACGGTCTTCTTGGGCTGCGCGGTAGCCGACAAGTCCGTCTCCCTGTCCTCGTCCGAGATGGACACCACCTCCATCGTGGCATCGGACTGTTCCGCCCCGTGTACCAGCGCATCCACACCCGTCCTTTGCAGGAGGTGTGGCGACTCATTCGGGAGGCTCTCCGCGGTTGATCTCTCCCCAACTGAGGAGGGAACGACAAACAATGTGTCCTCCGTCCTCTCGCCATCGATCGGTCGACTGCTCTTTTTAGCGCACTTTGGACCGGCATTACTGCCGGGTTTGATTGTGCGCTCTATACTTCCCTTTCTAGAGGAGCACTGGCTCCCCTGGGCGATGGTTGCACCTTCATCTAGGCTCGCCCTCAACCCAGATGGTAGCTGAAATTGAAATTGTATCCCGTCGTGTGATGACGACAGAGAGAGACCGGGACGGTGCTCTTGTGATGAGCATCTCTCATCCGCCGGGTCCTGGGGGTCCGAATCCCCTTGGCCGGTAAACTTAGCTCTTTCAAAACTCATTTTCATGATTTTGCGTTGGTTTATTTTCGGGGTGTCCTTTCCCTAGGCTGGTTGGTATCACCCACCTCACGAGCCCAGCCTGCCCGAGCCCAGCCTGCCCGAGCCCTCGGGTATTCCCGGGTTCGCCATACCCGTATCGAGAGCGCCCCCCGAAGGCCCCGAAGGACCCCCAGAGACCGCCCCCGACCCCTGCGGCACCGTCCGCCGATCGACGCCGACGAGAGAACCCCGCCACCCCCACCCGTGCGCAACGAGGGGCGGCCGGCCGAGAAACCTCGATCCCAGCCCCGGCCGAGCACGCTCGATCCCCCGGTCCCCGCCACGCACGAGCAAGGACACGGAGCGCCCACACCACCGCCGACCCAACAGACTCCGCACTCGTCACCGGCCCTTACGTCCGATGACTAGACCCGCTGGCCCCGACCCCGGAATATGGCCGAGCGGCCCAACGGGTCTCCCACCCAGGACGCTTGGCCCCGACCTCGAAAGATGTTCGAGCGGCCCAGGCGACCCTCCGCACTAGGGGAACCGTGGGACCACGTCCCTGGTGTGCAATCCCCTAGTACGGGCCTACCCTCCACCCAGCCCAGCACCACGTACTGGGCGGATGAAAGGCGGATATCCCTTCTCCTAGGAGAGGGGATCTTTGCAACCCCGCGGAAGGGCGATCCAGACCCGCAGCGCCAACAGCCAAGGTTTCCCCGGACTGCCGTGCTCCCGTCGAATGACGGGGTGCAGGCCTTTTGACCCCCCAACCGCGAGGATACGGCCGACTCTACCCCACCCCAAGAAGGGAGAAACCCCAGGACCATCCACCCTGCCGGATCACCGGCGTGCGATGGGTGAATGGCCCAACACCGGGAGTGGGGTGACGTGGGACGGGAAGAACCCCGCAACCCCCCAGGCCGGACGACCGCCGGACCGGGCCATTTGCCCGAGAGATCCGACGGCCGCCATCGGCCCAGAGGGAGGCAAGGGATCATCCATCCCACCTCTTTCCCCAGGGAACCAATCTCCCCCCCGAGCCTGCCGGAGCACCGGCGTGCAACGGCCGAGGAGGAGCCCCCCAACCCCGTGGTTTTTTATCGAGGTTTTCCTTTCTCTAGGCCGGTGGGAGGAGTAGAAACTCCTCCCTCTCGGTCCCAGCCGACCGGGCGTTTGTAGTCAGGGTCGCCTTCCCCTACCGACGCTTTAGAGTCAGGGAACAAGTTCCCCGACAGGGGCGCCGGACCCTATTGTGCCCCCGAGTCTCGACAAGTCGAGAGGAGGGGGCACGGCATGCTCCTAGACCCTGTACCTCCCCACCGAGCCCTCCCTTCGGCATGACCAAAGGTACTGCCTCAGTGGATCGTTGGTACAGGGAGCCCTCTCACCACGTCAAGGTGGCATGCCACGAGAGGGAACCTAACCTTGCAACCGCACGCGCCGAGCCGATCAACCGTTACAGAAACGGTGATCATAACCGCCATTCCGAGCCAGACGTGGGAGCAGCCGGAGGAGGAGGCGGAGGACGTCGCCAGCCGGTCCAGTGGAGAAGGCGATACGGCCGACGAAAGGGGGACATCCCCGGATTAGACTTTTAAGATTACCAACGTTTCGAGGACGGAGTTGGGAAATCCTTTCCCGTTGTATATAGTCTTTTTATAATAAAGTTATTCAGCCTATCCGTCCGGCGTTAAGATATGCGACAGCAGTCGCCGGGCAGCGGCCCATTTAGCACGTAAGCGTTATTTTCAGCGATCCACAAACATTTTCAGTTCTTTTCTCGGCACCAAATGCCAGGCCCGACCAGGGAAGCAGTTTTCTTTTGATTTACTAGGTGCGTGGATCAGCAATAGCACCGGCACGATGATTGGTCGAGCCACACACAATCTTCGACGCGTGAGCGCGGGATTCTGACAGCGCGCACGCCAGGCGAACGAGAGTCGAGATGCCGACTCCTGACATCCTCATGAGAGGATCATTCAAAAATTAGCGCGATCCGACCGCGCAAACATGGGGTTTGCCGGACACCCGGCGAAACACACGAAGGGGGCGCCGTAGCGCCAAATGGCTTGAACTGCCGCCAGAGGGAGGCCTCACCGACCTCTGGAGACTATCGCGAACACGATCCGATCGCGCGAACCCCAGGTTTGCCGGACACGTCACGAAATGACGAACGCGGCGATGCAGCGCCAAAAAGCTTGAACTGCCGCCAGAGGGAGGCTTCCCCAACCTCTGGAGACTATCGCAAACGCGATCCGCCCGCGCAAACACCTCGTTTGCCGGACAAGGGGCTACATGGCAAGCGAAGCGTCGTAGCGTCGCGGCATGAAATATGCATGTTCGGGGGTACGAACAGACCCTAGAGACCGAACGCGGACGCGATCTGACAGTGCAAACACCCGGTTTGCCGGACAGAATTAATATCGTGAACCGAGCGTCGGAGCGAACTGAGAGTCGATATGCTCACTCGGGGAACGTCGATAAACCATACGAGTCCAATGCGAGCGAGATCTGACCGCGCAGACACCCGGTTTGCCGGACAGATGACAAAAACTAGGATTGCGTCACCAGGGACACCTGGTACACCCGAATATCGAAGCGCGATCAAAATCCGACCATCCTAACTGGGGGTTGTCCGGACAGTCCGGACAACTAGTAGTTTCTGACGTCGGCTACAGGGAGTAGGGCCGGAATATGATCGATAAGGACCCAAAGAGTAGGCATCTGGGTCGCCGCCATCGGCGGACGTTTTAAACGCGATCCGGACGTCTTCTTCAGGAAGTCGACGTGGAATCGAGATCAGGGACATCGAATAGACCTTGCGCATAGGTCGGCGCCGTTCAAAGGTCAATATTGTAAAAGCTGAATTGTTGCTACCCGGAAATCGAAAGAGCGAGACGCAAATAGTGTACTAGCGTTGGAAATTTCCATCGCAAACATCTGGCGCACACCTGGTGTGCCGAAACGCGTAAACACCTATTGTTAAGACGTAGCATGGAAATTTCCAGAGCGGTGAAAGCGGCCGAGACCCATATGGAAAGGGAAAAAACTCGGTGGTAGGGAGCCCGAGAGAGCAACGTTTCTCGAGGCAGTCTCTCGTGGTCGCTCGAAGGTAGCACTCTCGCGCGTATTTACCGGCGTATCGTAGAAGAATATTCGCGAACGCGAAACGGAATACGATTATTAAGACTACTTCAGCGGCTATTAACAAACGGGAACGCCCGCCGACAACGTTACGTGACGTCGATACGAAAAACGTACGGGTCTCGCGTACCTGAATCGCGAATTCGCACTTTGCGAGACGTGCGACCGCCATCTTATGTGGCCATCGTTAATTGTGAATCACCAACATTGTGCAACTAAAGTTAACAATAAAAGCAATCGTTATTTGCAAAAATCTAAACGAAAATATCATTACTTACCCGGAAACTTACCTGAACAAGCGGCTGTCCGGCCATCTTGGTGATAGCGTGGTCCGATCTTCAAGGTCATCACAGATTCTACTTCAGAGGAGGCCATTGATGAGGAAACCGTGGCGGAAACCTGAAAAAAGTTGATATTAGTTGTAGTTACGCGGACAGTTCTCGTACTTACCTGGTTGTCCGGCTATCTCCCAGACGCGTTGATCCTAGACATCGGTGAGCAGCGGTGATCTACGACATCGGCGATGGTGATGAAGCAGCTGTCGACGAAACCTGAAAACAAAAGAGAATTAGTGGCGTTTTACTTATATTAATGTCGGGACTTAGCCGATCAAGCGGTTGTCCGGCTATCATGGTTCCACGGATGAGGTAGATGAATGATCGATAGTGGAAACGATTGGCAGAGCATCCCAGAGGAGGCAACCGTGGCGGGAATCTGAAAAGTCAAAGGGTTAAGGAGATATTACCTGATCAAGCAGCTGTCCGGCTAACAGGTATCCCTGGCTGGCCGATTGAGGTCATACCTAGCGGTATCCAGAGCTCAGGCGATGCTTATCGAGCAGTTGTGGCGGGATTGAAAAAATTAAATTGTTTAAACAAATAGTTCACATTTTGGCTGATTTTCATTACGAATACCTACCTTCTCGGTATATAAAGGTTAAACCGAGTGGCGACCGATGACTAATAGGACAAAATAGCGTACCCCGTGGCCCGATTATGCATCGTTCGGTCACAACCTAATCTAACCTAACCTTAAAACCGTGCACTAAAACGGTGCGCGGCCAACTACTCGGCCAACCACGTGTGATCCTGGCACGTCTCACGCCCGAGGAGATAAGCAGAGCGGAGCGACGAGCGACGCCGCAGCCGCGGCCAGTAGCGGAAGGGGGCCGGCGAAGCACGCCATCGCCGGCGGTAAGCCGACAGGTTGCACGGCACTCTGTGCCATCGGCGGGAGACGCGCGCCTATAGGGCTCTTCCGCCGAAATCGAGGCGATAAGACGCGCTGCCGAAGCGTTCGACAGCGCGTATCGCATTGAGATGACCCGAGTCACCGTGACTGACACGGTGACAATCACCGCCATGCCGGCGCAGCCATGGGGACAGCCAGATGAGGACGAGCCGGACTTTGCCAGCCCGGCCAGTGAAGAAGGAGATCTGGCAGACGAAAGGGGGACATCCCCAGAACCGTTTTAAGAGGCGCCAACACGCTCCAAGAACGGAACATGTATATAGTCACTCTTTTATAATAAAGTCATTTAGCCTATCCGTCCGGCGTAGTAATTAATAAGATACGCGACAGCGGTCGCTGGGCAGCGGCCCGTTTAGTCTGTAAGTCATTACCAGCGGTCCACAATTAAGTTCATTTTCTTTTGCGGCACTAAGTGCCTGGCCCGACCAGGGAATTAAGCTATTTTGTTTTGTTTGATGGGTGCGTGGATCCGCAGTAGCACCGTTACAATGATTGGTCGAGCCACACACAATCTTCAACGCGCGAACGCGAAGTTCGAGTAAAACGCGTACTAGGTGAACGAGAGCTGAGATGCCGACTCCTGACATCCTCAGGAGAGGATCATCCGAGAATCAGCGCGATCCAACCGCGTAAACATGGGGTTTGCCGGACATTCGGCAAAACAAGGTAAGGAAGCGCCATAGCGCCAAATGGCTAGAACTGCCGCCAGAGGGAGGCTTCACCGACCTCTGGAGACTATCGCGAACACGATCCGATCGCGCAAACCCCAGGTTTGCCGGACACGTCACCGAATGACGAACGCGGCGGCGCAGCGCCAAAAAGCTTGAACTGCCGCCAGAGGGAGGCTTCCCCAACCTCTGGAGACTATCGCGAGCGCGATCCGCCCGCGCAAACACTTGGTTTGCTGGACAAGGGGCTACATGGCAAGCGAAGCGTCGTAGCGTCGCGGCATGAAATGTTCGGGGGTACGAACAAACCCCAGAGACCGAACGCGAACGCGATCTGACTGTGCAAACACTTGGTTTGCCGGACAGACTTGATATCGTGAACCGAGCGTCAGAGCGAACTGAGAGTCGATATGCTCACTCGGGGAACGTCGATGAGACATACGAGTCCATCGCGAGCGAAATCTGACCGCGAAAACATCCGGTTTGCCGGACAGACTTAATATCGTGAACCGAGCGTCTGAGCGAACTGAGAGTCGATATGCTCTCTCAGGGAACGTCAATAAGACAGACGAGTCAAACGCGAGCGAGATCTGATCGCGCAAACATCCGGTTTGCCGGACAGATCCGATGTCTTGAACCGGGCGGCGGACCGGCATGAAATTAAATATGCGTACTCGGGGAAGGTCGAGAAAACGCCCGAATCAATCGCCATTGCGATCTGACCGCGCAAACACCCGGTTTGCCGAACAGATGACAAAGACTAGGATTGCGTCACCAGGGACACCTGGTACACCCGAATATCGAAGCGCGATCAAAATCCGACCATCCTAACTGGGGGTTGTCCGGACAGTCCGGACAACTAGTAGTTGTAGACGTCGGCTACAGGAAGTAGGGCCGGAATACGATCAATTAGGGCCTAAAGAGTAGGCATCTGGGTCGACGCCATCGGCGGACGTTTTAAACACGATCCGGACGTCTTCTCCAGGAAGTCGGCGTAGAATCGAGGTCAGGGACATCGAATAGACCTTGCGCATAGGTCGGCGCCGTCCAAAGGTCAATATTGTAAAAGCTGAATTGTTGCTACCCGGAAGTCGAAAGAGCGCAACGCATATAGTGTACTAGCGTTGGAAATTTCCATCGCGAACATCTGGCGCACACCTGGTGTGCCGAAACGCGTAAACACCTTTTGTTAAGACGTAGCATAGAAATTTCCAGAGCGGTGAAAGCGGCCGAGACCCATATGGAAGGGGAAAATCTCGGTGGTAGGAAGCCCGAGAGAGCAACGTTTCTCGAGGCAGTCTCTCGTGGTCGCTCGAAGGTAGCACTCTCGCGCGTATTATACCGGCGTATCGTTGAAGAATATTCGCGAACGCGAAACGGAATACGATATTTAAGACTACCTCAGCGGCTATAACAAACGGGAACGCCCGCCAACAGCGTTACGTGACGTCGATACGAAAGACGTACGGGTTTTCGCGTACCTGAATCGCGAAATCGCATTTTGCGAGACGTGCAACCTCCATCTTATGTGGCAATCGTTAATTGTGAACCACCAACGTTGTGCAACTATAGTTAACAATAAAAGCAATCGTTATTTGCAAAAATTCAGACGAAAATATCATTACTTACCTGAAACTTACCTGAACAAGCGGCTGTCCGGCCATCTTGGTGATAGCGTGGTCCGATCTTCAAGGTCATCACAGATTCTCCTTCAGAAGAGACCATTGATGAGGAAACCGTGGCGGAAACCTAAAAAAAGTTGATATTAATTGTAGTTACGCGGACAGTTCTCGTACTTACCTGGTTGTCCGGCTATCTCCTAGACGCGTTGATCCTAGACATCGGTGAGCAGCGGTGATTTACTACATCGGCGATGGTGATGAAGCAGCTGTCGACGAAACCTGAAAATAAATGAGAATTAATAGCGTTTTACTTAGATTAATGTCGGGACTTAGCCGATCAAGCGTTTGTCCGGCAATCATGGTTCCACGGATGAGGTAGATGAATGATCGATAGAGGAGGTGAACGGCAGAGCATCCCAGAGAAGGCAACCGTGGCGGGAATCTGAAAAGTTAAAGTGTTAAGGAGATATTACCTGATCAAGCAACTGTCCGGCTAACAGGTATCCCTGGCTGGCCGATTGAGGTCATACCTAGCGGTATCCAGAGCTCAGGCGATGCTTATCGAGCAGTTGTGGCGGGATTGAAAAAATAAAATTGTTTAAACAAATTGTTCACATTTTGGCTGATTTTCATGACGAATACCTACCTTCTCGGTATATAAAGGTTAAACCGAGTGGCGACCAATGACTAATAGGACAAAATAGCGTACCCTGTGGCCCGATTATGCATCGTTCGGTCACAATCTAACCTAACTTTTTTTTTTTAATCCAATTGTGCACCTATGGAGACGTTCCGGGAACTGGTTATCATTATTTCCGGGGCGCCTCCGGCGCGGAGCCGATTTTTTGGCTCTCTACTCTGGAGCTTGGCGCTCCATCGACCTTGTTTGGTCGCTCCATTATCTGATGTGTGGCGGGGTGTGACACCACCTCACCCCGCCACTCCTCCCTATGTTTTCCGGGAGGTGGTTCGACGCCCCGATGTCCCCGTCGGAACGCCGAACCTCCCTACCTTCGGACCCCCTCCCGTCGGAGAGGGGAGGCCCGAAGGTACAGTTCGAATCATGCCGTCTACTGCGGCCTGATATCCATCGACTGGTTTTGTCGGTGGATAACGTAAGGGGGGGAACCGATTGTTGACGCAATTGACCGCGCCTGTAGCCCGCCCCGTAGGTTTTCTCTTATTAATCGGAGTCGTCCGCCGGGAGAGGAGCTACCTCACCCTGGCGAATTCTTTCCGCCTCCTCTTTGCGGGCCATCACCGCTCCGCAGAAGCCGGTGAAGGCCCTCCATTTGCTCTCGTTCCCGACCATGGCCGCCACCATGGCCGGGAGGGAGAGGTCCTGACCGATCTCCCCCTGTAAGACACGGCGCTGAGCTGTCTACGCTGGACAATGCGCCAGCGTGTGCTGCGCCGTGTCTCTTTCCTCGTCGCAGTGATGGCATTTCGTCGTGGCTTCCCTACCAATGCGGCACAGGTACTCACCGAAGCAGCCGTGCCCAGTGAGCACCTGCACCGCGTGAAATGATAGTCCGAGTCGCCGACTGTCCAGCCATTCGGCTAGACAGGGCCGGACAGCATCGACCGTCCTCCGGCCGAACTTGGCGTTGTCGAGCCAAATTCGCCATCGCTCTATAAGGGCGGTCCTCTCCTGGAGTCTGATAGCTTTACGGGCCCTCGGTAGGACTGGATTTCCCCCAGCCCGCAGTTCCCGCTCGCGCTTGTACACCTCGGCGTACTGGCGGGCCGCGAGCTCTAGCGGGGGAAGTCCCGCGAGGACCGTTGCCGCCGAACCTTTTTTTTTTTTTTGCTACGTCAGGAAAACTCTCATGAGTACCCCCGTCCCGGCGGTGGGGCGGGCGGTTATGCCGGACTCTTATCGGCTAAAAACCTGACGTGTGGCCTACCTTGGTGTCTCGCAGGGACCTCCCGGGAACTGGCTATCATTACTTTCGGGAGGCCTTCACCGAACCCTATCCGAGGGCTCCCTACCCGCCCGAGGGGAACCAAAAGAGCGGGCAAATACCCCGACTTCCCCCAGCCCCCCCCGAGCCCCCCGTCACGCACGCCCGGTGGCGTACGCACGGGGAATACCTAAGCGGCGACGGGTACCACAATACTTGCCGCCGCGCCCTTTATTACGGGGACAGGGTCGGGGCTCGAGTATCCGCCCTCGAGCTCCGGCCCCCCGCGGGCCACAAGGGTGGAGGGGTCCTCAGAACCATCCCCCCCCGAGGCCCGCCTCCTCCGAGGGCCCGGGACACAAGCCTTGGCTCCCAGCCCGAACCCTTACGGCGACCCAAAGGAGCACAAGTGGAGGAAACCCCTTAGGGAATCCCCCCAAGCCTCCCCGGACCGCCGAGTTACTCTCATCTGGGGACAGCCGAGGAAGAGTGATCCCTAGAGGTCGATTCCTCGTCCGCCATCCCCACCTGCCGTGGCTTGTTCGGAGGATGAGGGAGGAGGAGGAACCGCCGTCACAGGCGGCCCTCGTCCCCCCTTCTCTCCCTGGTAAGCGCAGCCCGCCCCCCCCCCATTAGGTGCCCAGCAGGCAACCCCGAGTCCGCACAAAGCGGATATCTCGGGGCCGCCGCAGGACATCCTCTAGCCCGGTGGCCGCTTACGCCACAGCGGTAACAGAGACCGCTGCGGTCCACCGAGGAGGTGCACAGGGCCCCGACGTGACCCACGCCGAGACACCTGTAACACCTGAGGGGGCGGGCTCGGAGCAGCCCCACCTTTGGGCTGCTCCACCCCACCTTCAATCCCTTTTTCATGATTGTGTTCGCGGCGCCCACCGGGCACCGCGCCCACGTCACGCCTATTCCCTGAGGGTGACGGACTATCTCCCCGACAGTCACGTCGCCCTCTCTACAGCCACCGTCTGCGGTGATGGCGGCTGGCGGCCCTTATCTCCGCCGGGGTGACGGAGTCATCCAGGCCCACCAAGCGCAACCCGACGCACTTGGCAGGCCTGGAGACCCGCACCCCAGAACCCTCCAGCGCGGCACTTACCTGCCACGCCAAAAGGTCCGCCTTCTCTTCCTGTCCATTTCCGGAGACTTCTATCACGAGGCCCCCGGTGATGGCCCGTCTGCAGGAAATCTGCCCAATTCCCAAATCGGCGAGAGAGACCCTCTCTCTCGCCGTCCTGAGGACCTCGGCATACGTCGCCGGCGACCCCCCAGGGACGGTGACCGTCACCGCCGCCGTCTTCGGGGGAACCGGCAACGCCGCCTTGGCCTTCTTTTTCCTTCCCGTAGACGGCGGCACACGCGCCGCCCCCCCAGCCCCACCCCCACGGGAATCTCTTCCCGCAAGCGAGGGAACAGGAGCCGCCGCGCCGCCACCGACCACCCCTCCCACCAGCCCCCCCCTCGGCCTCACCGCCGAGGAGGGAGACGGCCTGGTGGGAGCCATCCTCTCCGATGAGGAGTTACCCCCCACGCCAGGAGGGGCCCCCCTCATACCCTCGGCGAGGGAGCGTACCTTCCTCGCCAGGGCTTCCACCTTCTTATCGAGAGCCACGAGGCGGGGGTTTTCTCCCCCCTCGGGTCCCCGATCACCAAATGCCCCCTTACCATCATCATTGCCTCTGCTCCTGGTACAAGGGGTCGCCTGAACCGCGACCCCCCGATTTTCCTTCTGAAGGAGAGAGAGGGGAGGCGTCTGCGTCGATACCTCCACCCCCCCTCTCACGGTTTCCACTTCCATGGGAGTCACCTCCGTAATTTTTTCCATCTCCTTCAGTTTATCCTCCAGGCACTTGTTCTTGGCCTTCAATTCGCTGACTTCAACTATCATTTCCTTCCTCCTCTCCAGGCTCTCTTTTAGTCTACTTCCTAACAATTGTGCCCGTTCTCCGAGTCTATCAACCACCTCGATCACCAGGTCTACGTACCGGAGGTTTTCCCCGTCTATCTCCATTA
>NW_020220687.1:0-8107 GCF_003070985.1 Temnothorax curvispinosus | reverse complement strand
GATAAACGATCCCTGGTGTCCCGCCGTAAAAAGAGGGCACAACAAAATGGTGGCAGCGTGAGGGATCCAGTGGCAGGAAGACGGGAACGGCAGCTGAAACAGAAAAATAAGTGAATCAGTGAGGCAGTGCAACATCCTCAACGGAGACACAGGCAGCCAGATTCAAAAACGGCGGACAACACGGTAGCGGCCGACGAGGGACAAGCGAGCAGCGTAACCCGAGAAGGCGCCGACCTACCTCAACGGAGGCTCACCGACAGATAAGGCGGCACGAGCATCCACTAGCAATATGCGACTAGCAACCGTAATGTAAGTCGATTAAGCAAAGTATGTAAAGCGCAATCACCGTAAATGTCGGAAAACGAAAATCCACCTGCGGAACAAAACCAATCGTGGCTCCATAGCGAGACGTCACGACGAGCGCGTAGAAATAGACCGCTAAGCCCCGTGCAAACGACCGAAGAAGGCGTAAGCGATAATCGCGAAACCGTGCGTAGAAATTTAGACGCGTACTACTCAAGCGAAAGCGAATCAGAATCGGAATTACACCCAAACAGCGTAATCGAACGCGAACCAATCGACGATTCCGTTATAATTTTAGACGCGAGAGTAATAAGACAAAATAACTGCCCCGACGAAAATAAACTCCACCCCTCACACGCGCACGTACAATCCGAAGACGCGAACAGTACGACCAGTAGGCGAACACACAGACGAGAGTTCTCATTGACCTCGTATGATAGCAGCGTATTTGACCCGCAAGAATATTATTCTGCCCCGAGACACGTGAATGTAATCGAGATGGCGGAAGCAACAAATAGCAACCACGACGCGAATAACGTAAATGACAACGCGCCGATAACCCCAGAGGAAATAAACGAAGAAATAAACCGTCTTAATCAAGTGCTATCACAAAGAGGCACCCCGGCGAATCACCGTAACCGGATACCCGCACGGGCCGAACCGCCGCGAGACGATAGAGATTCCATTCTCGACGAGATATTAAACGGAATCCGCAACTTACAAGATCGCGTAAATCAACTAGAAACGGCGAATCCTGAACGCCGCGAATTTCACGCGAGACGCGAGCCAAGTAACCTCCCGTTCGAAGTAACGTACGGAAGAACGTCATATGATATTCGGAACCAAGCGGAGCGCGCAATCGGATATCTACGTTTAAAAGAGGCACGAGACATGATACCTGAGTTCGACGGAACCTCGAGTAAATTACAAGAATTCTTAAGCGCCGCGTCATATGCAATGAAAAACATAAATCCTATGGAAGAAGGAATGCTATTAGAAGCAGTGCTATGCACAAAGCTAAAAGGAAGAGCGATGATAGATTTTCAAACGCGAGAAATAAGAGATTTCGCACAACTAAAGAAAGAATTAGAAGTTTGCTATTTGAGCCGCAAAAGCACAACACACTTACAACTAGAGTTTAATACACTCAAGCAAAAACCCGGAGAAAATGCAAGAGCATTCGGATTAAGAGCCGATAAGCTAGCGATGGAGCTATACGACTCCATGATAGAGGGAAGAAATCACACCATAGAAAGCAAGCGAACTATATTAGAAACGATTCAACAACAGGCATTACAGAATTTTCAATTAGGATTGAGAGACGAGATCAAGTTACTTGTCCGAGCTCAGCATTTCGCAACATTGCAAGAAGCGATTGCCGGAGCGAGCGCCGAAGAAAAAGTAAACGGGCCGAGTGGAATTCCGCCGCGTCCCAAAAATAATTATGCGTACTCGCCGCAACCGCGCGATAACCGATCGACGTTACAATGCCAAAAATGCGGAAAATACGGGCACCTCGGAAGGGAATGTCGTACCAATAGATATGCGAACCGTTTCTCCTTACCGAAACCCGATAGGACACCCCGCGTAAACGCGATAGATAAAGTCTGCAATTACTGCAAGAAGGCAGGACACATGCGCGAAGAATGTTGGTTGTTAAATGGTCGACCAAATAAAGAAAGGACGAACCACAACAAACCTAATAATCCGCGAGGACAAAATAAAAATTTTCACCCGAAAACGAATGGCCCGAGAAAAAAGGACAGTAATTCAGCCGCGAATAGCGATGAGGAAGATAAAGAGGACACAAAGCAGCGCCGACCGGCGTTAGAGCATCAGGTGTCACACCTGACGAACAAGCCGCGAAAGCATGCAGAGCTGGATTTAATCACTCTGCCCATGCGAGAAGCGAAGCGCGAAAAAATAAATTTACTGTTCGATACCGGAGCGGCCGTATCAATAATAAAAGTAAAACATTTGAAAGGCGAAACAATGATAGAAGAGGATAAAATGGCCCTTACAGGAGTAACAGGTCACAAAGCCCATACAATTGGAAAATTTGCAGCAACTATTGACTTGAAAGATAGAAAGATCAAGCACACGATATATGTCGTCAAAGATGATTTTCCGATAGAATACGACGGAATATTAGGCGTAGATTTTATAAAGAAACATCGAGCGTCATATAGTTACGAGTCGAGCGCAATACGCATAGGGAATAGCACATTAAAATTATATCCGTATAAGAAAATGGTTTTGAAACCGCGAAGCGAGACAATAGTGCAAGTCGCGACCGATAAAAATTCACTAGGAATAATACAGGCAGAAGAGACAATGCCAGGAGTGTTCATAGGAAATTGCCTAGTGATGCCAGAAAACTTTCTATGTCCGGCAAGCATACTAAATACGACGGAGAAGACAGTCGAAATGCTAATGCCGCAAGTAACATTAGAAGAGTTAGAGCAAGAAGAAGCAAAAGAAATAGAAGTAAACCAAGTAGACAAAGCAGAAGAAACAATGCCGCGTAGCGAAAAAGTCGAAAAATTGATACGCACACAACACTTAAACGAAGAAGAAAAGAAAACCATTATGGAAATTTGCAGAGATTACAGCGATGTATTGCATGTGGAAAGAGAACCACTGACGTGCACTGATATCGTCGCGCATAAGATTACCACGAAGGCGGGCAGCGTACCGGTCAACGTCCGACCGTACCGTTTGCCAGAAAAGCACAAGGAAGAAGTGAATAGACAAGTGAAAGAGATGTTGAAAAACGGAATTATTAGACCTAGCACGAGCCCGTGGAATGCGCCGTTGCTAGTAGTACCGAAGAAAAGAGACGCATCAGGAAAATTAAAACTGAGAGTGGTAATAGATTTTCGGTTTGTGAACGACCTAACGGAGGAAGATTCCTTCCCATTGCCAAACGTAACCGATATCCTAGACCAACTGGGAAAAGCAAAATATTTTACCACGCTAGACCTCGCCTCGGGATATCATCAAATCCCGATGGAAGAAGAAGATAAAGAAAAAACAGCGTTCTCGACACAATACGGACATTACGAGTATAATCGAATGCCTTTTGGATTGAAAAATGCCCCAGCGACATTTCAACGAGCAATAATAGCCGTTTTAGCAGGACTAGTAGGATTACAATGCTTAGTCTATCTAGACGATATAATAGTATACGGAGCAAGTTTACAAGAGCACAATAAGAGATTAATTGAAGTGCTAAAAAGACTGAGAAAATATAATTTAAAATTACAGCCCGATAAATGCGAATTCCTTCGGAAAGAAGTGACGTATCTCGGACATGTAATAACAGAAAACGGAATCTCGCCAGACCCTACAAAATTAGAAGCAGTAAAAAGCTTCCCGAGACCAACAAAGGTAAAGGACATCCAGGCTTTCGTAGGATTAGCCGGATATTATCGAAGATTTATTAAAGATTTCTCAGCAATCGCCAAGCCACTCACAAAAATGACCAGAAAAGATATCAAATTCGAGTGGAACGCAGAACAACAAAACGCATTTAAAATACTTAAAGAAAAACTAACCACAGCACCGGTATTAAAATACCAGGACTTCTCCCAAGAATTTGTAGTAACGACCGACGCGTCAGATTACGCAATAGGAGCCATACTGTCACAGGGAAAGATAGGTCAAGATCAACCCGTGGCGTATGCGAGCAGAGTACTATCTAAAGCCGAGCAAAATTACAATACTACCGAGAAAGAATTACTAGCGATAGTATGGGCGGTGAAACACTTCCGACCATACGTTTATGGAACAAAATTTACCATCGTGACAGACCATAAATCATTGGTTTGGCTATTTAACGTAAAGGACCCCGGATCACGATTAATCCGATGGAGATTGAAATTAGAAGAATACGATTACACTATCGTACACAAGGCCGGTCAAGAGAATAGAAACGCGGATGCGCTGAGTCGACATGTGCCGACAAATATCAACAAGATAGAGAAAGAAGAGAATAACGAAGAGGAGAGCGAAAAAAAAATACACAGAAGAAGAGAAGCAACGTATATTATACGAATACCATGATGCACCTGTAGGAGGACATCAGGGTGTGGAACGCACCATAAACCGAATAAGGTTGACGCATAATTGGAGAGGATTAACTCGAGACGTCGAAGACTACATTAATAAATGCGAACTATGTCAGAAGAACAAGTTATCGCGAAAAAATAAAGCACCCTTAGTAATAACAGACACCGCGGACAAACCGTTCGAAAAATGTGCTCTAGATATAGTAGGACCACTGACGGTGACCGAAAACGGAAATAAATATATCCTCACGTTTCAGGATAATTTATCAAAATTCAGTAAGGCAATACCCGTACCTAATCAAGAAGAAAGAAATTGTCACAAAGATTATCTTTGAATACGGTATTCCCGACAAAATACTGACGGATAGAGGAACGAATTTCCTTAGCGAAATATTTAAAAGCACGTGTAAATTACTGAAGATAGAAAAAATTCAAACAACGGCCTACCATCCCGAGAGTAATGGAGCATTGGAACGCTCTCATAGAACATTAGCCGAATATTTGCGACATTAGGGGTATTCAAATAAGTTAAAGTTTAACGGTTTGACAGGTTATGTCGGGTTAAAGTTGAGTAAAAAGTTAATTAATTAACTTTGGGCGCGTTACTCTTTAAGGTTATGCAAAATACATAAGTGACTCATTAACCTATCACATTAATCTTTGGGTTAAAAGTGTAAAAATTAACTTTTTACTCGACTTTAACCCGACATAACCTGTCAAACCGTTAAACTCTAACTTATTTGAATACCCCTATTATATTAACGCAGACCAGACAGACTGGGACGAATGGACGCCATACGCAATGTTCGCGTATAACACGACGCCACACACAGCGACCGGGTTTACACCCTTCGAATTAGTATACGGGCACCGAGCGACACTACCGACGGCACTGTCGCAACCACCGAAACCAACGTATACTTATGACAATTACGCGCAAGAGCTAAAAGAAAAATTAAGAGCGACACAACGAGTTGCAAAAGAACATTTGCGAAACAAAAAATCTAAGGCCAAGGAGACGTATGATAAGAAGACAAAAGAAATCAATTTCCGAGTGGAAGACAAATAAGTTCTCTTGCACGACGAAACGGTGCGTAGAGGGAGATCGAAAAAATTAGAATCCCCGTGGATAGGACCGTACGAAGTAATTGAAAAACACTCAGACGTAAATTATACGATCAAAAAGGGACGGAAAACCACGCGAGTACACGTAAACCGATAAAAGCCCTTTATAGAACAGTAAAAACAGCGTAGAAGAACAAAAACAAGCAATAGGAAGTAGGCAATAGAAAATAGGCGATAGTAAAAACTAACGAAAATTAGACAATAAGTACTTACCGAACATCAAACACGTCGCACCACACGACGTCCGGTGGCCACATCCAATGTGACCTCCAGGGGGTAGAGGAGACGCATCCAGGAGGAATCCGGGGGCGTTAGCAACGCTTCTGCGTAGGTGGGAGGGGGCGACGTCGACCCAAATTCGCCGCCATCCGCGCACTAAGCGCGGCACCCTCACTCACGGCACCCGCACGAGCAGCGCGTAGCCAATACGAACGCATACAGGCGTCGCAAGACGCCGGCGCGAAATATAGGTTGCATTGAATGCACCGCATTTTTAATAGAGTTAATAAAAGTACTCTCTAAACCACGTCGCAAGAGCAACTAAACGCGCGAGGAGAGAAAAAACGCAAGGAGAAGGCATTATCAAGCCAAGGTAAAAATTCGAAGAAAGGTAACATGAGTCCTTATCTTACAGGACGCTGATCGTCGTCCAGCACTTCGCGAAAAAAGCGAAACCTGAGACAGCACCATCGTACGAGATACGACAATTCAGCAGCGAGCCGGGAATATACTTTGAGAGGACCGGACAATTGCAACAGGTAGAAGCTACTTGGAAACTAGCGATTAAAATCGACGTAGCAGCCCTAGGAAACCGATATCACCAACTTCAGGAATTTCTACAGCAAGCCGAAGAAGTATGCGAAACGATAATCGCAAAGGACACGCAGCAGACGTGCAAAAACATTCTCCATATAATAGAGAAAAATAACAAAAAATTAACGCAATTATTAACGCGATTACAGACTATATATAAAACAACTAATAATAAGCGAGGGTTAATAGACGCGATCGGCACGATCAGCAAAACGCTGTTCGGCACTATGGATGCCGACGACGCAAAACACATACAGGAGCAGCTTGAACTGATACAAAATCAGCAACAGATTCTACGGCACACCGCTAAAAGTCAATTAAAGGTGATGAATGCCACGATAGGCCACATGGAGGCCTTAGAAAAATCGTTATACCACAACGAACAACTGATGGCGAACGTCACGAGACGGATACAGCTGGAAACAGCACTGTACGCCAAAAGAGAAGAAATAGACGAACAGCTTTTAATACTAACCACAATTACAGAGGACCTAATGGAAGACGTAAAAGACACAATAGACTACCTCACATATTCGCGGGAAGGAGTAATACTCACCCGCCTATTGCCAATAGAAGAAATAATAATCGAACTACAAGAAGCAACGTCACAATTGACGCAGGGATCCCACTTTCCGTTTAAAACTAGAGTAGAAAATTGGAACGAGATACAAAACTATGTAAAAATTAACGCATATTATGATAAACCGAACATTTATACGATAATCAAATTTCCCGTGGTAGCATACCCCGTGTATGACATAATAAAAACAACACCATTACCTGTCCCTAACCACGCGAATATTTTCACATTCCTAAGAATTACTCACAACATATTAGCAATAGACAAAGAGAATCATAATTACATAACGCTAGAGGAACGCGATTTAAACGACTGTAAACGAAACGGAGCAGAGTACATATGTGACCGAAACCGCCCGATATATTTTGTGGGGGCCAACGCACCCTGCAAAGTGCAAGTTTATGTGGGGACGCCGGGATATGTAAACGCCTGCGAGAGGCGGCAAATGGTGTCAGACGTAACTTTGTGGGTAGCGTTGAGCGAACCACAGGCGTGGTTGTTCTCAGCGCCGAGAAAACAAAAGATAGCGATCCAATGTAACGATCAGGCGGAACAAAAGGTAGAAATCGAACGAACAGGAAAACTAAGTATAAACGAAAATTGTAAACTAACCACACCCGACATTATTATAAAAACAAAAAGACAAACGACTATGAGACAAATAGAAATGCACCTAGCAGATTTTAACCTAACGCTAACAAACATAAATAAAAATATTAACGAACAAGCGAAGAAAGAAATTAGATTAGAACCTGTAATTAGGAATCCGAACGAATTAATGGAGTTAAGTCTAGAAATAAGCGATATGAATAAAGAATTGGAAAAATCCCAAGACACCCTAATAAAAAATCCCTACGTCACATATCCCGTAGGATCGACACTTACGTTAATAATTATATTAAGCATAGTAGGAATAATCATCTATGTAATAAAAAGACATAAGAAGCGAGCAAGCGCCCGACCGCACGGACAGGGCGACTCAGCGATACTATACTAACAAATAAGAAGAATGTAATCTCAGAAACAAATAAAGAAAATAAATCACCCTAATAGAAATAGAAATAGGATAAGCAGCGAAAAAACTGTAACGAAAACTACAGACCGTAGTTTCCTTCTCTCAAAGGGGGAGGGATGTTGCGGCCCCAATTAAAATGTTATAATAAAATAAGAATAGCGTTAAGAAAGACCGAGAATAACAATAGGTAACGCGACCGCG
>NW_020220686.1:0-5361 GCF_003070985.1 Temnothorax curvispinosus | reverse complement strand
CGTCGGACTTAATAAATTTCATGGGCGGGGGACAGGAGGCCCCCCCCCGCCAGTGGGCTATCGCAGGACGCACTGGGGGACTAGTCCCAGCTGCGGTCATAAATACGTAAATATCACAGTTGAGTGGCCCCTGGGCCTATCACAGTAAGTGGACGTCAGTTAAAACTGACCCAGGGGCCCACGTGCGGCATATCTCATTGATAAAATAAAATGCGCTAACGCTTGTCTCGCGGTCACTCATACTCGGGTAAAATACAATATAAGGTTCGCGGCATTCACTCTCGGAACATGTATGCCCACACAAATAAGTACGAAATAAGTAAAATACAAGAAGTGGAGACAATACGAAGTAAAGAAAGAAAATAGAAAAGTATGGATAAAAAAGAACAAGAGTAGAATGAGAATAAACAAAAAATAAAAATGACAAACAGTATAAAATGTCGTGGGCAGGACAATGAACTATGTACAATATTAATTGAGTGACCTGCGTGGCCACTCAATGTATAAAATAATAATAAATTACGCGACACTCATACTCGTATTACAAAAATCACAAAAGACTAGAAAAGGCGCCGCTCCTATTCGTTGGTGGGCCAACGCCGGCGAATTTCGCGGGGTGGAGTGGCCGGTATCCCGTCAGCGGAGAGACGCGAAGGAGCGGCGTACTGGCGCACGCCGGACACGTGCTCCACGTAGATGTCTCTGGACCAGCGAATGGTGTCCGAGACAATGAGACGGCGCATCATAGTTGCGTACGCGCTGCCCACGCGCAGCAATCTCAGCACCCCCTCATTGTTCGGATCCCACGAGCCAAGGGCGCCGACGACGAAGGCCGTCACGACCACACGGTACCCCTTGCGCTGGAGCGCCTCAGCAAGGAGAGAATACTTGGCGAGTTTCCTCTCCCTTGCGTCCTCGAACGCCTGCCAACGGTTCTCAAAGGGCACCGTCACGTCGCAAATGACGACACTCTTGGAGGGCTCGTGCCTGACCACGAGATCAGGCCGTAACCCCTCAAGTTCCCCCTCGACGCCCTCGACCCGCTGGTTCACCCGTTTATCTCCTGGAAGCCGACAAGCCTTCCAGAGACGGTGCAGGACGGCGTCGTGCCTCAGCTGTATGGCGGCCGAGTGGACGCCGCAATGGTTCAAAACATGGGGAAGGGTCTCAGCTGCCCCCCCGCAACGCCGACACCTCTTGTCCGGCTCCCCCCAACGGCGTGCACCGTTAAGGGGGAGGACATCCAATTTGGCGCGGTGGATGAAGCGCCAGTCGGCGAAGCGGGTGAAGCTGCCATTACGGACGAAGTGATTGCTCGCCCTCGCCCGCAACGACACCTCGAACACCTTCCCCTGGTCAGGCTTGTTTAGTAGCCGGTCAGTGTAATACTCTACTACAGCTGAGCGCAAGCGATGTACCACCTGGGAGCGAGCTCCTGGTGGCATTTTCACCGTCGCGCCCCTGGCACCCCGGCACACCACCATCATCTCCTCGGTAGCCGCACACCATTCCCACCGAAGCGACAATCTCTCGGACTGTCTCCGCGCGGCATTCCGAGCCCTCGACCACAGGGAGCGCTCACCGCCGTCTCGCATCCGACCTTCGAGCGAACCCGAAAGGAAGGACGCGAGTTCCTCGTTAGTCGGAGGATGGCCGATACGCCTCGCTACAACCCCCCGCAGCGATGCCCACGCGAGCCCCCTGACCGTCTCGTCGCCAGCCGTAAGCATACGGAAGGCGTGCGCGACGGACAGGACGTCCGCGAGGTCGGCGAGCGGAAGCAGTCCACAACCCCCCCGGCTGGGAGGGAGGTAAACTGGTTCCGCGCTTGCACGCTGCGGGAGATTGAGCCAGGCTTTAGCGGCCCTCCGGATCAATTTATCCGCAGCTATCAAAGGACGCTTCTCCACTGCGGCCCCCCGGAGCAGAAAGTCCATCCGCGGCAACAGGTGGGTTGCAACGACTTCGACTCTCTGCCACGGGGTAAGCAGGGATCGGTCTACCGCCCGGAGACCCCCGAGCAGACCATCAATGGTCTGAAATGGTGTAGCGTCAACCGAGAATCTAGTCGGTACGCCAAGGTGACGATAAGGCTCGCCCTCTGCCAGATGATGAATAGGCTGTCCCTGGATTTCGAACGTTGTGAGCAGAACCCTGCTGCCCGCCCCCGCACCGATGTGCAGGGTGGCACATTTAGCAGGGTTGAACCGCAAACCCACCGACAACGCTGCGGCCTCTACGGTGGCAAGAAGCCTCCGCATTCCCTCGGGCGTATCGGCAACGAGTGCAATATCGTCCGCGTACGCAAGGATATTAAAGCGAGAGCCCCATAGTTCCAATCCCACATCGAGCGCATTAGCTGCACGCAGCAACACGTCGGTACCAAGGTTGAAACCGATCGGGCTCCACGGACAACCTTGCCGAACCCCCGAGCGAACAGGGATGGGCGCAGTGAGCCCGTCGACCGTTTGCACCCGCGTGGAGCATCCATCGTACATGGACCTCCATATATTGATGCAGCCCCCCGGCACCCCGGCGCGAACGAAAGCACGGTGGATCGTCGAGTGGGGGATCGACCCAAACGCATTGGAAAGATCCAACCACGCGACGACCACCTGCCGCCGAGTCCTCCGGCAGTGCGTCAGGATCTCCTGAAGGACGAAGTTGTGCTCGTAGCACCCCTCGTCCCGCAGGAAACCCTTCTGCACCGGACTTAGTTTCTTGTTTTTGATCACCCACTCGGTCATACGATCGGCGATAAGCGCCGCAAAAAGCTTGGGAGTCGTGTCTCCCAACGCGAGAGGGCGCCAATTATTCAAATCGTCCCGATCGCCTTTTTTGTAGACCAATACGGTCTTGGAGGTCTTCCAGGAAGCGGGGACTGCCTCGAGCCTGAGGCACGCATTGTAACATGCGGTGAGGAGCCGCATGCCAGAATCCGCTGCACGCAGGTTACGGTAAGTGACACCGTCGGGACCCGGCGCAGAGTTCGTCATACGCCGGACCCGACGATCCACCTCCCGCCACGTGAAGGGATCCATAAGGCATGCAGCATCCCCGGCCTGACTCGGGGGAGTAGGTTGCTCCGCTTCCACATCAGGGCCAGCCAGGTCCTCCCCTCCGCAGTATAGCCCTTCGAAGTACTGCTGAACCCGCTCCTTCGGCACTTGGCAGAAGTCAGCGGATCCCTGCAGCACCTCTCGGACCGCTTTGCGTCGGTTCGCCCTGTACAGGGCCTGAATGCGGGTTGCTTCGCGCACCCAGCCACCACTACCTTCTCCCGACTGCGAAGGAGGAGGGCCGGCCGGTGCCGGCCCTCTATTATCATTACCGCCGTCTCGCCCTGGGCGATCTCCCTCGCCCCGACGGGCCCGCGCCTCACGCGACCGATGTGGGCGATCGCGAGCGCCGGGCGCACCCCCGCGCGCCACACCCGTTGCATCCTCCCCGAAGAATGCCGCGACCGAGGCCGCGAACTCCTCCAGGTCCGCAATCGAGGCAACGGCTTCAGCACGCCCGGCCAGCTCGTCACGAACAGCCGCGCGTTCCTCCTTGGACCGCTTTGCAGCGGCCGCAGAGGCCGGTCGGCCACCGGACGGCTGGACAGGCGGAGCCTCCACACGCTGCGGACGTCGGCGGTGCCCCCCGCCCCCGCGTCGGCGGTTGTTGGCCCTCGGCGGTGTCATCTCGCTCGCGCCGGAGCCGCCGGTTACGCGTGCCCGCGGCCGACGACCCATCACGCCCCTGACACTTACGGGAACACTAGGATGTCCGGGCGTGTCTCGAATCTCAGCACGCATTCCCGCTGCTCCTCCGGACTCGTCTCCCCGCCTCAAGGGGACCGCTTCACTCACATTCGTGGAATCTAAAACATTGGTGTGGTTAGACAAAGGCAGGGAAATATTATTATTATTAAAAACGAGGTCAATATCATTATTATTATTAGGATTATTCGCCGGCGTTATTGGGGGCGGGCTGTCGCCCCCGGAAGAGCCATCGCTCAGCCGGCGCCTCGCCCTTCTCCCCGGGCGCACCATCCTCCACGGCGCACCAAGTGAGTCCCCCTCCTCTTTGGGTGATGAGATTTGCGCCGCGCCCTCCAGCTGTTGTTCCTCCCCTGGTGGTGGTGGGGGTGACGTCCTTCTTTCAGGCCGCGTCCGCTCCTTCTCGCACGGCGACGCCACCTCCAGAATCGTCGGGAGGGGGGGGAACGGAGCGGGGTGCTCCGTCTCCCCGTGGTAACCCCCGTCGACATGACGGGGGACCCACACATGGTGGTCGTCACCGTGCACGTTGTGAGGGTGGCCGGCAGTGATGTCGCGGGCGTGGTGGGTGGACTGGCATAACTGGGGGCCCCCGTCGGGCTGCCACTGGTGTTGAGTGGCGAGCTGGAGGCCCCTCTGGGGGGCGGGGTCTCTCGCAGTGGGGGTGACGTCCTCGCCGCCCCCCGCCCCCCCCCCCGCGACTTCCCTGATCTTGGATGGGCTGATCAGGGATGCCCGCCATGCGCTCTTCTCGACCGGCACGCTAGACGCCCGAGATCTGGCTCTCGTTGTGGGCCCGGCTTTAGTTGGCCCGGGCCTCTCGGGCGTCTTTTTCTTCAGCTGGGTGCCCCCCCCCGCCGCCCACACTAGATGGTGGAGTTGTGATGGCGGCTGGAGATGTCCGGGGGGACACGCGTGCCGATCTGGTCGCGTGGATCTTCTCGGGAGGCGCGCTCGCCGACCTCCGACTCCTGGTGTCCGTCGTCGAGGGCCTCGCCGTCGAGGTGGTAGGTGGCGAGGCCCCGGAGGTCGGCCTCCGGCTCCCTGCGTCCCCAAAAGCCGCTTTCGGGAACAGCGCTCGCAATCTGGGGAACTTTTCGCGCGCCTCGCCTGCTATTGGCGGGCTACTGCCATTGGTCGGGCCACCCGGCCGTTGCGGACGCGCCTTAAGGCTGGCGGCGGTGGATACACGCGGCGCGGCGCTCCCGGCGCCACGGCTGGTAACATGGGCTGCGGCCGTCTTGCTGCGTGTAGCCTGGGCCGCAGTAACTGTCACCGGCGACAAAGATGGCCGTGTCGCCGACGATGCTGCGGCGGTGACGGCCGCGTATGTGGGGGACTCACGTGTTCCTGCTGGTGATGTTGCAGGCGAAGATGTAGCGGGTGCCTGTGACGCTGCGGATGATGGTGCAGCAGCCGTGGTGGGTGCCCCGGGCGGCCGCGAGTCGCACGCGCGGCCTCGCTGTACTCCCCCAGAGGACGATCGCGACGATGAAGCTGTCGCGGATGACGCACGCGTAGCCCGCGGAGGAGATGATGGCCCACCGTTTGCGCGCTGAGTGCCCGCCGTGCGGCCCGGCTGCTGCACCCGGGGGAC
>NW_020220685.1:0-4455 GCF_003070985.1 Temnothorax curvispinosus | reverse complement strand
ATCCCGCGTGCGAGATAGCGGGCTCGAGATACCTCAACGATCTAATATATTCCTTTGATACGTTTCGGATCGTGCGCGTTCAACTTTCTGAATAAGAGACAACACCTTTACATATCGCGATACTAAATATTTTCTTCAAATCCAATGATGCACTCGCTCGCGCTATCTCCACATTGTACAGCTCCCTATCTTAAGGAATTGCATCGAGTCCTGAGACACGTGACGGAGGTGACGGTGCGTGACGAGTAAAATTCACAGACAATTTTAACGAAATAAAAAAAGTCATCTGTATATATAAAGCCTTCTATCGTAAAACAGTGCACGTTCCTTATAAAGTAGCGAAAGTATAAAATAAGTGTAAAATAGCGAAATATGTTGTATTGCACATTCTATTTTTAAGGCAATAATATATTCACTTCAATAGAGCAAGCTTGAGAGCAACGCAAGGATATTTCTACCTATTCTAATTGCTTCTAATCGCTGATACATGAAAACGTTTCTCAAACGGAGACAGATATGAATAAAGAACAAAAATGTGTAAAAACAATTCGGATACAACGGATGTTCAACTAGCTTCCTCCCTCACGCTGAGATAAACTCTGATAATGTTGATGCGAGGTCTAAAAGCGTGGCCAGCGTGGCATAATTCAAGGTTCGAAAGGTTGCGTCAACCGAACGTTCATCGTATACGTGGCATTGGCATTGACAAGCGTGCGGAATGCCGCTATTCTCGCGTATTTATGGATGCGCCAGGGAAGAAGTTACACCGCTCGAAGCTCAATATACCCAATCAAACATTGTTCTAACGCGAGTCTTACTTATTCTGCATAACCATGAATATGCCGGCGAGGAGGTTACACACCGCGACGACACCTCAATACGTCTAATCAACATTGACAAACGCCCAAGGCGATATACCGCACGTAGAGAGGGGAAGAGATTACATCGCGCGAGACGTCTCTCGGTGATGCAACTGATGCATATAATCAGCGGGAACAGAGTTCCGGGATGCAATCCCATGTATTTTGCGGACGCGTATAAAGTCCGACGCTCACCGTTGACCGAAATTTCGAATGTGTCTAATCAACGGTCATTCGGACATCACGTCGTCCCCCGTGCATCTCCGGAATCCGAAATTATCTTATCGAAGCCGGACACGTGTAAACGACGGCGCGTCTATAAATACCAGAGGAGGAAAGATCGCGTCACGTGTGAGCCGCGTATCAACACATCGGCAGGCAGAGACAGGCTGCTCAACGCGCCGCTCCACATAGCTATAGACGTATACGAGGAAGAAGGTCGCCTATCGCGCACTGACGGAGCCTCGACCATGCCAGCCTGCCCTAATACGAACGCGGCTCGCGTGCTTCGCGGACATATACGGGAGAGAGAGGTTACGTTAGCCCGACGACGTTGACTCTCGACGGGGCACACGCGCGAGCGCCGCTCCGTGCATCCATAAATACGAAAAAGACGTCGCGCGTCATCGCGACGTCCGCAGTCAGCATCAATGGGTGCCTATACGTAGGCTACGTATACAGTTATACACACTCGCGGTCCACTCGTGCATGAGGGAAGAGAGGTTACATATCGGGAGACGCTCGCGCTACCCGGGTCCCCGCCGCCGACGGCGACGGCGACGACGACGACAGCGGTGGCGCGCGGCGCGAGCGTCGGGAAATGTGTGTGTGCAGGGTGTACTCACCGTGTGGCTACCATAGGGCCTAGGAAGGGTGGTATTGCTGCCGGAGGTAGGGGTAGACACGGGGGTGGCGAGCCGCTGTGCTGTCTCCGTGCGACGAAGACGATGCGTAGACATCAGGCGGCACGGGACGCACCTCGTCGACTATGCCGCTCGTCGTACACACAGGTACCGTGCCGCACGCACCACGTACACGCGCCGTCATCCGGCGACGGTGGTTGTGGCAGGGGGGCGGAGGAAGAGAGGAAGAAGAAGATAACGAAAGCCCCCGTATGGAAAAACCGTGTGGAGAAGCTTCGAGGGAGACACCCCCGGGATATACTCGCGACCTCGCGCGACACGCACACGCACACACTCGCACGCACGCACGCACGCACGCACGGCAGGGTGATGGGAGAAGGGCGGAGGAGGGAGGGGGCGGGAGAGAAACACTCGCCGGATAACTCGTCACGAGACTCCGGGCGGCGCACCAGGAAGCGTAGTACTCCGACGTCGACGTCGGCGGCGGCGGCGGCGGCGGCGGTGGTGGTGGCGGCGGCGGTGGATTAATATGGCCGTCCCTCGGTTGACACGAAGGCTCGGATCGCGCGTAAAAGCGAGCGGTCGCAACGCTGACGGCGACGGCGACGGCTGCTCGGCCCGGCTGGCGCGACGGCGAGATGGCACGGTGACGCGGCGGCGACGGCAACGGCGACGCACTTGGTTGGCGGCCTCGTAGCTCGCGTACGACGCGCACGCATTTGTTTCACTCGCGGGGAAACCACCACGCACCACCCACGATCACCGATGACTCGGCTAGGAGCTTTAAGCGCGACACACTCGACGTTACGCGTATCTCTATCTCCGTCTCTCTCGCTCTCGCGCTCCCTCTCTCTCTCTCTCTCTCGTTGTCGCTCGCTCCGTTTCTCCCTCGCCGGATTTTTTCCACGCGCCAGCAGCCCGGCGGCGATTCCTGCTGATTCCTCTCGCGCCGCTTCCCTCACTCGCTCGTCTCTTAGCCTCTCTCGTTTCTCCGGCGATGCTCCGATCGCGCGAGATCTATCTCTCTCTCTTCGCGTAAAACGCGCGCCCGATGTTTCCGGGCCTACGTATACTCTCACTCGCGACGGGCACGTATACGAGTTTCGGAACACTCGTTATCTCTCTTCCTCCCCGAGCCGTCTTCTCTTTCCTTCGTCCTTCGTCACACAGACACACACTTGGCCGCCTATCTGTCGGGGTCGGTTTTCCCTGGCCGCTCCGTTGCCGATCTCCGCCGTGTCCCCGGGACACGTCCGAGGGTGAGAAACACCGTGTGCGGTCGCACACGAATCTTTTACGGCACTCGACGGGGGATCAACGGGCACCACCTTCGCTCTCACGTTCTCGCTCGCTCTCTCTTCAACTCTCTTCTCTCTTTCTCGCTCGCTCTCTCGCGCTCTCGCGTCTGTTCGTCGCCCGCGACGATGCTCGATGGCACGACGGCACTCGGTCCACACTCGGCGCACGCGGACGGACGTACGCACGCACGCACTCACGCACGCACGGCTATCTTCACGCTGCGCGAGGACGTGACGTGACCTCGGTGCGAACAACGTCAACATCACCACCGTACGCTTTCGTGGCGGCCATCTTTTTCGGGGATACAGCGGCGATACGCGAATCGCGGAACGTGGGACGCACGCGCGTACAATGGGTGTAAGCAGCGCGCGAGGGCGCTGCGACTGGCGCGCGCCTCGTATGCTCTTCGCGTCTGCCTGTGTGTGCGCGTCCGTGTGTGTGTATGCCGTGAGCCGACACGCAGGGGCGTGCCGAGACCGCCGAGAGTCGAGGTGTTTACCAAATGTCTCTCGAATAACCGAAGGAAAACACCTCTCGCGCGAATCGTCTTTATGAGAAATGTTATTTTTAGCCTAACGGAGTTTTCCCTCAAAACTCGACGGAATGAGAATTACCGTTCCTATTACCGCGTTCCTACCGTGTCTCCCTTATATCTTCCAAAAAGGAGCACGAGAAAAAAGGGGGAAAGGACCTGAGAAAGCACGAGGGCACGCAGCTGATTGAGCCTATTCCGTAAACGTTAATTAACATCGTTACGCGCTTCGCACAAATATAATATACCACAGAAAAGCCGCGTAAAAAGCACGTAACGATAACGTTAACGGTTTACAGCATAGGCCCCTCGGTTAGAATATTTGGAAACACTTTCGAATAAAAATAGAAGTTTGCAATGGCGTTTTAGTAAAGTTCTGTCCCTTGACTCCCTTGTAAAGAGCGCCTCGCGAGAGGAAAGAAAATAAAATTGTGGTTGTATTTACATTATGTCTGTCCGATGATTTCTTTATAAAACAGATGATCGAGGTCCTCATCGCGTCCCTGGTGGCAGTGGTGGCATGGCGCACACACCGGCGAGCAAACGTGTCACGTACGCCATCATCGTATGTGATCGTACATACGAGCACGCGATACCGGCTGGACCCCCCTCCCCCCCGTGGAAGGGGAAGTTGTGCGCATGAGCGGGACGCGCGAGCATCCGACGGCCATCACAGTCCTGGAGCGGCCGACTTTGACCGAGGGAACGCGGAACCGACCGACCGCCATTCCGCGCGTTCCAGCGCCAGCGGAGAGTCGTGGCGCCACGTTCGACCGTCTCGGAAAACCGTGCGGCCAATGATATCGCCGGTAATCGAGGCTTACGTCGGCCACGAAGGCTTGCCAACGCTTGGAAATTCCTCCGCTCGCGAGCTGAATTGAACGCCGCGAATTTTGTTAAA
>NW_020220684.1:0-3234 GCF_003070985.1 Temnothorax curvispinosus | reverse complement strand
CCATGGCACATGTAACGTTTTACTTTTGGCATTTTCGTAGCGCAAACCAGGGTTCTCAAACTCCCATATGAAAAAGTTGTACAGTGTTTGCAGCGCCATCTAAAAGTTTGACCCCTTGAAATAGGAATTAAATAGCAACATGGCGGTTGTAGTCGATAGAGTAGAAGGACAGGTCGATAAAACAACGACAGGTTAAAGCAGATTAAAGCAGGTTAGAACAAGGCAATACAAGGCAATAAATAAAAAGGAAGAAGTTGGAAGAAGTGTTATTACTGTTTATTAAGGCCGAGTATCAGATAAGGTAATATTGTAAAAGATCATTTTTATTATAATTTTCTCTTAGTGTCGAGATGTAAAAAAAACAAAACTTTTAAATTAGATTAAAAATATGTAGTCAATTCGCTCGGTTTAAGTAAAACTTATGAGAAAGAGTCAACAACCAATAACGAGCTAAGATAAGCATTAAAATGTTAGTTGACAGCAAATTCAAGTTTATTGACAATTACAAGAACATTGAATGTTTCGGCTTACTTAGCTTTCATCAGCAACAAATCATATGAGAAATAAACAATATTTTATTGCTGATGAAAGCTAATAAATCATATGAGAATTACACAATAATTTATTGCTGATGAAAGCTAAGTAAGGTGAAACGTTCAATTTTCTTCTAATTGTAAACTTAAATTTCTTAATCTTATTGTTTAGCTCGATTGGCTATTGACCTTTCCTCATAGGTTTTACAAAAATTTTGTAACACTTTGTTAGATACATCGTGTAATATAAGTATAACGATTAATAAATTAGTATATCTAATAATTGAAAATGTATCGCTTGTAGGAAAAAATGGTGAGAGCATGTTGCGTTCCTCAGTGCAAGTCAGGAAAGAAAGTTCCATCTCACAAATTTCCGAAAGACCCAATAAGATGCCAAAAGTGGGTAAAAAGTCTAAATTTGCATCACTTAGAAAACTTGTGCGCAAATGAGTTACAAAAATATCAAGTATGTCATAAGCACTTCCGCGAAGAAGACTATAGTTGCTCCAGTTTATGTAACCGTTTCTTGACAAACACAGCCATTCCCCTTTTAAATATTAATAATAATGATGATAGCGCTGATGTAGTAGATATTGTCGATACAGTAAGTAATGTACAACAACAGCCATTACAGCTTTTAGAAGAAAATGAAAGCGAACAGCAAAATACAGTTTCACAGTCTATGCCTATAGATGTGTCAGATATACAAAAACAAATACATCAGCAGAGCGAACAAATATTAAAACAACAACATTTATTAGAAACGTTTAATGTACAACACAAAACATTACAAAAAGAAGTGTTCGAAATGCAACAAAAAATATACGAGAAAGACATAGAAGAGAAAAATAAGTTGCAGCAATCACATTGTCAAGAAAAGGAAAGTGTACTCCAGGATTTTGCAAATCGGCTGACAAGAGTAGAAGAAGAAATGCGAATAATAATAACTCCGAAAAGAAATAAGGTATTACAAAGGAGACCAATTTTACGAAATGTCACTCGCACAGCAAATCTTACTCCTACTGCAAGGATGCTATATAACTCTAATGTTAAACTAAAACGTACTAATACACGTTTAAAACGCCTTATACAGCGAAGAAAGAAATGTACAGAAAAAGAAACATCGATGCACAAGAAAGTAAACTCGACAGGTGCTGTGCAACAACAGTTTATTGATATGCTGCAGAGAAACAGTACAGTACGTCTCCAGGTATTTAATATGAAGATATAAAGGACTTCACACATAAAATGCCGTAAGGACGTAAAACGTAAGCGTAAGAAAATCTATCAATCCCAATCGAGTATTTTCCCCTATTGGGATTACGTACAGCGCAATACTTGATTGGGATTGGTCGATTTTCTTACGCTTACGTTTTACGTCCTTACGCGATTTTGTGTGTGAAGGCCTTAATGCTCCATAATAAATGATCCTATATCCTAAATGCTGTATTGAACATGTATCACACGCACACACAAATCCTATTATTATTATAAATATTATTGGTATTACTATTTATCAAAACAGTTATTTACAGTTATTTATAGTAATGCAGTTATTGTAAATGCAGTACTTTTTAATATTTCATTTATGTCACATAATTGCTTATATTTATACTATTATGCTATTCAGATTTCTACATTTGTATATATGACTTGGTATATTTTATATTGATCATACTTGTGTAAATTTTTTTCTATTTTATGTTATTTAATTGTGCCTCAATGGTCGAATTTGTAAAGATGGCCTGCCCCTCTCATAATAGGGAGGTGCAGGTTCAAAGGTATCACCTCACCCCTGGCTGAAGTGATATTTTTTGCAATAAATTCTGTACAGTTTGTTGCTAAAAGATTCTTATTTAGCATTATTATTATTATTATTACATTGATTATCAAATCAATTACGTGTACTATTTCGACTTTAGCTGTAAACTGTGTTTCAAGACTGACATTACTCGGCGCGCACTTTGTTAAGCTGGAAAAAAATGTATACGCAAAAATATTATTAGACACGAAGATGCAGTCTATTCATATAAGGCATATTTCTATTGGGTTATTTATATAATGACAATAATTGACATAAATGACAATTGGATGTATATCAATGTATATAATTGTATATTTTTAGTCGTGGTTTAATATCTGTATTTGTCATTTGAGATGCATTTTTGATATTCTTTTTGTGAGATATTTTATACATTTTTTGTAGGGTCGAAGATATACAGTTCAAGAGAAAGTATTCTGTATCGGTATATACAAACGATCGCACGCATGTTATAATTTTCTATCCAAATACCTCACCTGTCCTACAATAACAACATTAAATTCCGAACTGGCACGTATTCCTTTGAAAACTGGATGCACTAAATTAGTAGTGACATTTTTGAAAAATGCTGTAAGAGATATGAAAGATGACAGAGAAAAGTATGTAGTTCTGTTATGGGATGAAATATCGTTACAACCTGGTTTGTCATACGATAAGACACATGACAAAATAATTGGATTCGAGGACTGGGGAATGAGGAGGACTAGAAAAATAGCAGACCACGCTATAACCTTTTATTTAAGATGTCTAAAAACGGGGAATAAAATACCTTTAGGGTATGGATTTTGCGAGAGTGCTACGAAAACCTTTCAATTAGTACGATGCATAAAAGAATGGCTGTCACACATTATCAATTCTGGATTGATACCTATCGCAACA
>NW_020220683.1:0-3372 GCF_003070985.1 Temnothorax curvispinosus | reverse complement strand
TTTGCGTGGCTATAGAAGGGTAGTTTTGACGACTGTTGTCAAAACTACTTTTACACGGCTGAATATATATAAGTATATAGAAAAATTAATTTGAACGACTGTTGTCAAACCTACCGTTATTTAACTGTATATATATTTATATACAGAAAGGCAGTTTTAACTACTGTCGTCAAAACTGCTTTTATATATTTTTTTATATATATATTTGTAGGTGTCAAAACTGCTAATAAATAAAAGATGTCGAAATTGTCATTTATCACTCATTTTAAAACATAACTGTTAGTACAAGCTAATCCGTTCTAACACAAAACTTAAAAAATATAAATAAATAAACTGAAAAAACTTACATATGTCTAAAAATAGTTTTTGCCTTTATATTTTACTAAAAATATTAATGTACATTTGCTTTTTTAGAGAATAGCACATTATATTCCTCTTTCTAAAATTTTTTCTTGTTTTCAAATAAAATACAGAAATGTATAATATGGTTTTGACTAACTTTTCTGTTATCTGTATTGACTTCATTAACTACACATGCCTATAGAGTGTAAAATAGAGTAATTATGTGTACAAATATAGTACAAATCATTTTAACGATGAGTTATATAAAATTATTTAAATACAAAATGTATTTTGGCAACAATAATTATCAACTGTATTTCATGTTGCATTGAGTCATTATAATAATCTTTATATTCTAACAATACAATATACATTATGAAATCTACTATTTCAGGTGTCATTTGAATAAATTTATCATTTCAATTAAACTATACAATATATTACTTCAATTAAACTAGAAGAAATCTTTTTTCACATGTAATTTTTACAGTTGTCCAATCGGGTAACGTAAATATTGTTCAAGAAAGATTGCTTCACTTCCTGACTAGAAATTAATTTAAATTACAGCAAAATCTTAAACATGTTAGAACTTGTTGTTTAAAAGATTCACAAAAATGCTGTTAAACGTGATAATCGCTCTCGATTTGAAAGCAACACGCTAGGTGTCAAAACTGCCTTTATATTCATTTTTTATATACACTGTTGTCAAAACTGTCAATAGATAGAAGATGTCGAAATTGTCATTTATCACTCATTTTAAGGTATAACTGTTAGTGCAAAAAAATTATGCAATTTAACACAAAACTTAAAAAGTAAATTTAAAAAACTGACATACATATATGTAGGATGTCCAAAGGTAGTTTTTGGCCGTATATTTTCCTGAAAATATTTTATATATTAATGTACATTTGCTTTGAGAGAATAACACATCATATTCCTCTTTCCAAAATTTTGTTTAGTTTTTGAATAAAATACAGAAATGTATAATATGACAATTTGACTCATTTTCCTGTTATCTGTACTAGTTTCATCAACTACATACCTATACAGTATAAAGTAGGGTACAAACTGTTTCCACGGTGAGTCGTATTAAGAATATGTACATACTAAAGCTAAATATTTTTACAGGTATTGCTTACTACATTTAACTATTTGTTAATAATCTGAGATTGTAGTTTATTTATTTACAGCAACGTTCTTAGTAACATTTTAATAAATAATTAGCTTTTTTTCAATGCTACAACAGATTATTTTATTGTGACAAATAACATATCTCTATGTCTGCGCAATATACACCAGTACTGGAAAAGACATGCATTGACTAATTTTAAATATGAAAATTATTTGTTGTTTACTAAAGTCTTATAAGGTATGTTTAGTAGTTTTTAGTTGTACGTACTACTGCTAATAATATTTCCACTAAAATTATTCTGTAAAAATTTTTATAATGTGTTTAATTTAGATTACTAAATGTCAATTCTACCTTTACAAGAGCTAAAAGTAAGGTATCCTTTTCACAATAATTACAAAGCAGTCTTTAACTGACTGATATCAAGAGAAAGTCCATTTACAAACCATGATATTCTGTTAAGCGAGAGTTTATTATTATTGTTTCCATTTTTAAAATCTAGTGAAATGTTATGGAATTATCTGTGACTAATTCAGTTGCTGTGTTTATCAAAGAATGTGCTTCTAGTCTCCACACATGTTTGCAGAATGTATAAAATATTTATATTAAATAAATGTGTGTGTGTGTGTGTGTGTGTGTGTGTGTGGTGTGTGTGTGGTGTGTGTGTGTGGTGTGTGTGTGTGTGTGTGTGTGTGTGTGTGTGTATGTGTGTATACGTTAAAATAATCTTTAATGATTTATTCATAGAATGCAGTGGAATGTATTATCTACATCGTGGTATTTAAATAATGCACGTCGCGCATGTTATCAACATAATCTCACAAATACATAAATCAATTAGTAAAATTTGATAAAATTTAGCTTACAATTTTTTAATATTTGTGTATATAATACATAACATTGCTTTCTAACAGAGATAGGTTATAACATATATTTCACTCTGATTCATATATATCTACAATAGAACATAATATAACATTCAACAAATATTCTTTTACGATAAAGAACTTGTTTTTTAAAACCTCTAAAAAGGCTACACTAATATATGTGGATACTTTCATATTACACAGGATTCTAATACAGGATACAATCATGAATTCTTGATTAAAAAACTCGTTTTCGCATTATAAGTAAATTCTTTTCTAGATACCTGGAAACATTTGGTGGCTTGCTTTATAAATATTACTACGGATATAAAGAATATTATGTTGCTCTCAGCTTCTTTAAATATGAAATTGATATTCAATAATCTTAATTATAAAAGCATTACGTTAGAATTGCCTATAGAGATTAATTTTAATACAAATGTTATTAAAGTTATAGTATATACACCTTATTAAGATTTAATAAACAGAAAATAATCTTTAGATTAAAAATTGATGTCTTACATTGATAGATGCATCTCTTTTACAACTGATGCATAATCTTGTATTAATAAGATGTATTTAGATGCAGAAAATAACACGTACTCAAAATAGTAATATACCTGATCACTTATAGACATGGAATTTAAAAGGCCAAAAATCCGTTATCAGCTTTAATATACATGTAAAGGTATTTGAAAAAACGATAGAGCAAGTAGGAGTTAAATATTATCATACTTTTTAAGTAATTTACTTGTGATGCAAATAATGTAGCATTTTGGATGTTTATATTAAATACTATGTATTTTCTGATACATATGTGAACTAAATAGCAACATAAACATTTAATTAATCTTCTATACATAGGCTTGTATTTATAGTTTTCTCTTATCTTAAGACCATCTTAAATAACGTCTTAAGATGCTAATACGCTTTTGATTGGTTTATAACATCTTAAGATTGTGCTTAAGAGACGGTCTTAAATATAAGATCTAACTATAAATACCTACCAATGACAGTACAGAATCATTGCTTCTT
>NW_020220682.1:137601-137988 GCF_003070985.1 Temnothorax curvispinosus | reverse complement strand
ATACCATTTACTACGAAAAATAATACGATAATTTCTTCGCGTAAACGGGATTTTGTAGTATTCTTACGATAATTTACTTCGCGTAAACGAGTGAATTATCGTAAGTTTACTACAGAAGTAACGCTCGCGTAAACGGAGTAATTGTATTATATGTATGTTTTGTTATAAATAATAAAATAAATAAGAAAAACTTACCTCAGCAATAATTTTTCCACTCAAATCACGTTTAACCCACTGTCTGTTGATGAATCGTTCTTCAAAGTGTTTTTCACACACGTAATGGGACGATTTTAATTTTATATTGCCCGGGATCGCTGCTTGCCACTTTTTAAATAGGTCTATTTTTTTTGGTACTTTAAACGTTGACCGTTTTACTTTTAAGGATTT
>NW_020220682.1:75831-137591 GCF_003070985.1 Temnothorax curvispinosus | reverse complement strand
AAAATTTAATTCATTATATGTCATTTTCAAAAATGCACTTGAATTAAGCGCAATTAAAAAATTGTTGTCACGTTACCATGGGATACCATCTACACTTCGCGATGACAGCGATGCATAGTGACAACGCCGTGAAATAAATTCTTCCTTGCTAAAACGACCATCCCCCACCACCGAAATCGGTCTGAGTTTCCAGACCTGTATGTAAGACCGTGATTAAGCCTAATTGCATCGATTTCTGTGCTGAGGTAGCTAAACTGAAGAATTACCTTTTTATTAGAATACAGTTGTTTTCTAAATAATAAAAAATAAAAATTATATCGACACATTATCCAAATGATTCTGGAGCGATTGGATTAAAAAAAAAATATTTTTTAAATACTTTCTGCTAATTATACGCTTAATTGATTAATTAATTGTGATTAATGTATGGTTTTTCAAACTCTGAAAAGTTTTTTTCAAATATCTCCTAATGATTTCCAAACGATTGGGTAGGATAATTTTCAATAATTTTTAATTCGTTTGCCAACTATACGTCGCGTCGGTCTCGCGAGAAACACTCGCGGACCATTACCGAGCGAAACAACGTAGTTGAGTTGCACTTTCTCAGGTGGCGCATTGAAAAATGCGTTCTTGCGCAGCTTACGCTTGCGCCCTCAGAAAGAACACAAGAGGGCCGTTCTAAGGTTAGATGTATCATAATATCTACGATTTCAGTTTTCAAATTTCAATTAAGAAGGCTAAATTCGATTCGATCGCTGATTATATTCATGTTAAATGATGGCAAATAACAACAGTAGTTGTTTTATCACTGCACCTGGCTTCTGTCCGGATTGCGGTTCAGTTTTACCTTTGCTTGACGAAAGAGGAGGAGTTACATGTTACACGTGCAAAAGAGAATGGGATTCCGAAGGTGTGATTCAAACAAAAATCTTTTAGTTAAAAGGTTATATATAAAAAGGTAAGGTTAATCAACTAGGAAGTGAAAGAGGAGCTTGAGTAGAATACGTAATATATACAAGCTTGTCTTGTATTCGGTATGGTTTATTGTACTCTATCCATATCTCTGCTGTCACACCGCATCTGATGTTTCCTCTCAGCTGCAGCAGCATTTCCATCAGAAAGTCCATAAAGATAATGCATATTGCGATATTTCTCGTTGCTAAACATATTTTCTTTCTGTAATCACAATGTAATTTTCTATATAGGAGCACTTGGTTATCCACTTGACTACTCTTTTTTTTTTAGTACTGCTTTTTGTGGTAAACACTGTCATCTTTTAAATGAGACATGCTGGCATGACAACAGCAGGTATGAACAGAGTAAGGTCGAGGCATATACAATTGGATTGCAATATTATACACTTAGCATAAACTAGTTTAAATGAATGTACAGGAGATAGTGATGATATCTCTAGGAGTCTCGTCGGTCGAAAGGCTCAAAACAATGTGACACACCTAGGCGGCTGGTCCTCGCGGGCCGGTCGTCGCACGAGCCCGGTTTGCCGTACGGCACCTCTGTCCGTCGTCGGGATCTCACCGCTTACGACGGCACGGCGTCTAACGGTCGAACATGAGTTTCGCGAGTTTGATGTCGAGACTCGGAATCGTCAGTTCAGAAAAAGATTGATAGTATAACTCTACAATGACAAGGAATGCAGATAAATGTTTTGTATGCTTCTTTAGTAGCTATAAAACTTATCCTACGTATGAAGCACTGTATTTACTAAACCATGGCAAATACAAAAAAAGTTTATATACTTTACACATTATACTTAAGCTTTTCTCTTACCTTCTAGTTGATTGTCCTTACCTTTATATATATTGTATATTGTACAATAATTTAATATATTATTATTTACTGTAATATAAAAAATTGCGCTCAAAGTAATCCTTAATGTGCAAGCTTGAGCAGTGATTAAGAATTTACATTAATTTGGAGACTCAATTTCTAATATTATTTTCCAGTTTTTGGTGACATGAAAATGATACATACAATCCTTTTCAACACTAAACATACTTATGCATCCGCTAAAGAAGTTGAGGACAGTGACGATGATGCGGATGGACCAGTAGTAGAGCGACAATGTCCTCAATGTCAAAATGATAAAATGTCTTATGCAACATTGCAATTGAGATCTGCTGATGAGGGACAAACTGTGTTTTACACATGTACCAAATGCAAGTATGTATCTGTACATAGCAATATTGTGTTGACCTAGCATTCAGATATTATCTTCACATTAAGTTTCTATTGCTTGTAATACTTTATTAATAAATAAAACATCTTATTTGCAGATTCAAGGAAACAGAGAATTCTTAATTTAAAATTTCATGTTATATATTGTATTTTATAAGAAATATGGAACAATATGATTCCTCTGTTTTTTCTATTTTGTATAGAAAACATACATTATATATATTTTTATACTGTATAAAGCAATCGAAGAAATTAAAAATTCTAATACATCGTATTGTATTTTATATGTATTTTGTTTTCTACATATATTTTTATTAAAACGTGCAATATTAATCCGTTATTTATAGAGTTCTGTTAATAAATATTACTATCCATACATATAAATGTATATAGCGGGATGGTTTTTGAGATTTATATCTCAAGATATAAATACTCCGCTTTAATAAAACATAGAGCTTTATTCATAATACACTCAACAAATAGTGGTGAAAGAGAGTACACTTGTCATAATTCCATAACTCTACTGGGTCACAATATTTCCTTTCTAACAATGCTGTTACCTTAATTAAGTGTTCAAGTAAGTTTGTATATACAATGCGCGCGTGTTCGAAATAAAAGTTAACAATTATTTTAATAAATTCTTGATCCACTCAAAATTGTTACAGTGGTCCTTGCATTAAAAAACTTTAATAGAGAGTTTGTCGATAGTCCCCCTTATACTTATCCTAGGTATGCATTTACACATTGGCACTAATATTTGCCCGTGGTCTAACAATAATAAGAAGTAGATATGCTATCTTACGTTAAGGGAAAGTGTCTTGATAAACAAATTGTTGAATTTTATATGTATTCATTACGTAAACTATAGGTATACGAATGTGATATAAAGTCATGTAATTGCACTTTCTTAACACTCTGGTATACCCACAGTATAAGAATAGTATAGAATAGAGAAATAAAATTTGCAAGTGAAAGAGGCAATCGATATTATGAAGCCATGAATTATTCTTTCAAACAATCAAAATATGATAAAGTGAAAAGTGTTTTCTAAAATCTCTATCTTTGAAGAAACTTTAAATTGATTTAATCTTGAATTTAAAGAATGTTATTATAAAGTTTTTAGAAAAAGTTGAAATATTTAACAGTAGAAGATTAGTTAAAAAATTATTGTGTGTATGTGTACAAAAAAAGAATTTATAAAATATTTTAATATTGCATGTAATTTCACTAGCAAGATATTAGCAGCACTCTGTTTGTAGTATCCGTAATCTACAAATACCAATAATACTATTTTTGTTGTCACGGTGGAATCTATTTCAAAGGTGTCGAATAACAAAATCTTATTATTAATACACTTCTCGTTTGGAAGATTTTACATATTAAAATAATCTTAGGATCAATATTTTTATAACAATGCAGTTATCAAATGCGATGCTTATACTCCCAAATATTATATATCCCATAGCATAAAGTATATATATGTTTTATAAAAAACATATGTTTTAGTAACTTGTGCATATTATCATACGCTTTTATTATACATTCTTTTTATGGAAATTTTTTTGTACATATTTTCATAGTGAAATGCCTCTCTCGAAACGTGCAACAGTTTGTAGAGGTACAAAAAAATAATATGTTACCTACCTATAGATCATTACAAAACATTGCTTTCACATATATTATCGTCGATCCTGAAAGTATAATTTGGTTACCACTTCCTATATAATTTTTCGTCGCGCGGTCATCATATATAACGTCTTAGTTGTCGCACTTTCATATTACGAACGTCAAAATTCACAATAGTTGATCAAAACAGTGTATTATTGTGAAAATATATTACGCTTCAAGAACATTCCTAAATATCTCAAAAATTGATCGGCTTAATTCCACATTTTTGTGCACGCAAAATTTTGATTTTCATACATTAATTGATTACATCGTCGGCGAATGTTGTAAAGTTATTGGAGATCCGTTTAATTAGTACGATATATTAAGTATGCAGCACTAGCGATTGTTATAATATCACGGTATCGGAGTAATCAATGCTAATTTGCTTCTTCATACATAAGAGTTTTATATTTTTGCTGAGTATTCCAGAGCCTTAAGATAACATATATGAGTTCAGGAAATTTATTTTTACATTAAAATCAGAATTATTTGGCGCATTTTACGTGTTAACTATAAATTTATTACCAGAATTTTTAATGTAATCTATTGTAATCATTTGGCAGATGTAGTGTTCAAATAGAAATGTAACCGCGTTGAATAGGCCGTAATAATGGTTATATCTCAGAATATCGTCGATAATATTATTGTCGAAAAATGCAGTACACAACATGTACTTTTGCTTTTTAATTTTATTGTTATTAGAAGGACATAATAAAAAATGTATATATATTTTATGTGATAAACGTTATTTGGGAATAAAAGTTTATATATCATTAACTTTAAATAAATTTAAGAGAATCCTGCCATTTCATAGAATAATATTATTTTACATTTTACATTATTTGTATTTTATTTTTTAAATGTTGAAATGTTAAAATTTAAAAATCCGAATTGCAATTTTAATTAAAGATATCTTTTTATTACGCAACTTTTAAATTACACAAAAAATTATTAGTTTTAAAGCATATTTTTCTCTAATTTATTTTGAAAGTAGACATCGTATGTATGTATGTGTATGCGACGGCATTTTAATTTACATTTTATTTAAAACTTTAAGAGATCTTATTTATCGAGATGATAACTGAACTCATATATATAAACATTTTGATATGTCAACTTAATATCTCATCAAAAAGAAAATGCGATTGCCGTAATAGGAAAATAATCTAACTTATATATATTGAATCAATGTATATAAATACGGAACGTATTATTTCAAATGGTCAAATTATTGATGGTACATATTTTCGTAATTAATTCAGTTTGAGACAAAAAATGTAATTTTTGTCATTTCAGTAAATCCCAAGAAAAAAATGGGACGCGTAGATTACTGACAATGAGTAACTTCTATTAATTAATTGATGAATTAATTAATAGACCGATTAATTATATTATCGTTCTATTATTAATATCGATGATATAAGTGGCAACTTATATCATAATCGCGGTAATTAATAATACAATTTCGTTAAATAATCGCAGACTCTTTAAATGAAAATCGTCATTAAATCACGAAAGATCGCGTCTTATATATATTTTCGCTACTCAAACTTGACGTCAAGTCGATTGGTTCATTCGACCATCCGAGAAATAACTGTGTGTTGCGTGCTAATATAACGTTTGAACAATGCGCGTGTGGGTTAAAAATGTAAGTACGAGCTGCAACGATACGGAATAACACTCTAGTGAGGTCTGAACGGCGAGGCGACGAGGCTCGGCGCCGTTATTAGGCCTTCGACACACCGTTTGATCGGCTACTTTAAAAAACGTATCAAACATGTATTTTTTTTTACAGACCTGCCTTGCGTAATTTCGCGACGACACTGGTGCCTAATTAATTATTCTATCTCTTCTCGCATTTTATGCTTACGCTCGCTTTCGCGCTCTCTCTCTCTCTTTCTCTCCGTCTCTTCCATTCTTCTTCGGCAATCTCACACCGCTATGTACATTCTTTAAACGCTCATATTACATATTGTACATAAACTCTGTACACGTGACAAAGTATTTACAAGTGTGAGGCAGGTGGTGTACAGCGTCTAGATTGTCATCACTATCCCGTGCTCCGATCATGATGACGTCTGAAAGCATTCGTCCAGGAAGTTCTCCAGCGAGTGATACAAATGCGCCCGCGACTGAACGATACCGTGGTCCTCGTCCGTGTACGTCTGCAAAAAACGAAAGAAATGCAAAGTTACTTGGCGATACACTTATATAGGTATTAATTCAACTTGCCTGTGTCGAGAACGTGAACATTACCTGTTGTCTGAAGAGGATGTCCTTCTGCTCCAACACCTTCGCGAGCATAAGCGATTGTTGATAGTGCACGTTGTCGTCGAGAGTACCGTGAATCAAGTAGTACATCTTATTCTTGATGTTCTCGACCTTATTGAGCAGCTGGCCTTGCTCGTAGCCTTGCAGATTATCAGAAACGGTTGGTAAACCCATGAACCGTTCGGTATAAATCGAATCTGTAATTGCAATTAACACGATTGCATTAATAAGGATAACGCGTGAGTGGAAAAAAAGGACGAATAAAGGTTTACGGTCTACGTTATATGTGTTCCGCGTAATATATTATGCGGAAATTGCACAAGTGTGACGTTGCATAAGTCTTTTTAACGCCATCCTGTAAATCACGTGTATTTTTCTCGCGTGCTCTAACAAAAGGAGAGGTAAATGCTGACACGAATTTAAAGCAGTTGAGAAAGTAATATTAAAGCTGCAGTAGCGCGTCCTTTTCCCACGGAGAGCGCTCACTTTTCTTCATTAAAACACCGGTGCGTAAAAAATTCTTAGACAAATCCCGGGGCCAAATGAGCTTAACATAAGTCATTTTAAGTAAGCCGCGTTCTCCGCAAGTAAGCTCTCTTAACAACGTTTCGTTTATAGCGAAGAAGATCGAGCTAGAAAAATAATGCTTCACGCGTGATACTACTAATAATGTCGCAGCAATCGAAAAATAAGGATAAAAAACATCAATTTCCATTAATTATATTTTCTCTCTATCTCTTATTACATATTTAAAGTATGATTTGCAACGCGCGGGACATATAAAATAAATTGTTCACTGAAGATCAATATTCCTAGCATAGGAATAAAAGATATTATTGATTTAAATATAATTAGCGTTACCTGCTATAATTTTTAATTATTTGTTATAGTTTACAATGATTTATATGACAGTTACTTTATTTCTATAACTTATTACATTATAATTATTACAATCAGATCAGCAAAAAGCCCTAAGTTTCGACTTCCAAAAGAGACAAATTCTCTCTTTTTTAGCCTTAATGTTAAAATGCTTGAGACAGAAAATACTTTCCGCTTCTTGCGCTAATTATTGCTGGTAATTAGGCACGGCATATCTTTCGGTTTATTGGTTTTTCAGAATTTTTTTTACTTTTCTTACTACCATTGAAGAGCCAACCTGACTTTGCTGACGTTATAATAGCGCGGTGTGTAATTCAACGAATTACAAAAAATTGCCTCATCCAATTGTAAGATAATTCCGGTTTACGTTGTTAAATAATTTTTCTTCCTTTTGAGATAACTGTAGACTGTAGACTAAACACACTTTACGTGTTGCGTCGTTAATTCGATCACCTATTAATAACGTACCGTAAAGGGCCCAATCCGTAACTGGCGCGACAGACATGCCGCACTTGAAGACACCCTTTAAGTCCATGGCGAGCGTCATGCCGGTCGCGTATCCACCATAACTCCAGCCCCATATCGCCGTTCTGGTACGGTCAATGAAGGGCAATTTGTCCTGCAGATGCCTGTAAGAAGCAGAGAAAAGGTGAATCAATATCACTAAAAATACGATATGTTGAAGCACATATAGCAAAAATATATTATCTACACAATTTTACTCACGAAATTGATTAAACATTTTTAAAATTTTATAAAAGTATCTGCATGGTATAAGAAAAAAAAGAGTAAGAGAGCAAACATTCAGCATATTTTTATAATTTATACATCAGGAGGATAGATATTTTTTTATTAACATTTTCATTAATTATTATTTTAGTTTCTAAAACAATAGCTTCTGAACGACTCTTCGTTATTTTCGAAGCACCTGATTAATTTCGTAAAACACAAGTTATTGTACATCACCGAGACGTGACGTTACAGCGAGAAAAGAATATCTTTGCAAAAACGAGGATCTTTCAACTTACAAATTTAGGAAACAATATCAAAAGAAATATGTTTATGACGAATTCTTTTGTCTAAGAGGATCGTGTGCGAGAACGCGCCTCACAAGATTACCTCTTTTACTAGAGAATGCCGCAGCGCTCGTAAAGAGATAATCGCCCCTCTCGCTGAAACGCGCAAACGAGATAGTCGACCACTTTCCGATAAGAATCGATGAATAATTTGTAATTTTTCTACTTCCTTCTCTCACCGTATCTGCCATTATCTCGCGTGCACTCTGCGCGATTATATACGTGCTACCAATGTGCCTGATATTACAGAACACATAGCACATGGATCGCCTTCGAATGAATCGTGTGTCACGCAATTGCAAATTTCTACAGTAATGCAGTTTAGTGCATTATAATTATCAAAATTTTTCAGAGAATCTAACTTTCTCATAGCCTCATTAAATTATTTTTACAGGCTCTTTCACAGAGAAAGTAATGCTTATTCTGGTTTAGATAATAGAGCCATCACACTTCTCCTAAATAAGAAAATTTTTGGTTTTTTACGTTTCAGATACCTAAGAACAGCTAGAATCACTTACACCTCTTAATGAGCAGGATATAACATATAAAAAAGAGCATTTTTGTTAATTAAAAAAATGAAAAAAACATGCAAAGTTTAATTTTATTCGCTTTTTTTCGTTTCCCTATAAAAAATTCTTGAAAAATACCTTTTTTTACGACGTTTCAAACCAGAATACTCCCTCAATTCAAAATGGACAATGCTTCAGCTGTACTTTAATTATCTCTCTAATTACCAACGAATTCGGTATATATTGTGAATTAAATAAGGGAGTTTGAAAAAGTGGTATTTCATCACGGTATCCTTAGAGAAAGATCAACTGCAATTTGGACGAGGAATCCACGGACAAAGAACGCGAATGTTACCTCTGGGACGACCCGTGTATCTTTCAGACGTCTCCCAGATTGAGCGCGGCGTCTCGCCTCATGATTTCCGGAAACTCGAGAGTGGATTCCACGCGCGAAGCGTCCGCGTGCGTTGCTCTCCCGCCGCCACGCCACCCCGGAAGAAAAAGAGGGGTGAAATTCGTATTTCTTTCCTTCCAATCTTTTCGGGCTATTGTCTCTGGCATCTCTCGTGTGTTCGATAATATAATGGTCCCGGCGGGATCAGCGCCCACACCGCACCGGCACGGCCGGTCGACCGGCCGGGCCGCCGCGCCCGTAGAAATAGTAAACGGCTCCTCGTACGGCGACGCGCGGCAGATTTTATTTCTTCTTCTCCCCCGTTCGCTCCCTCGGTGAAATTTATTTACCTCGTAAATCGACCGGCGGCGGTACGTTGAATTCTATTTCTTTCCATGAGAGAAAAAAAACCGAGGAAAAAAAAGAAACTAGACGGAGAGGAAAGAGAAGAAACTCGGACCGAGACGCTTCTCCCTTTCGTTTTGCGGCTCGCCCGTTATGTGTATACTCTCTAGGATACGTATTTCGGTCTCGGTCGAAATTCTATCGGTATTCCCCTTTGTCTCTCGCACTTATTTGTTGCCTATCGAGAACGCCCGCGGTCCGATACGCTGCGCGAATTTCAAGGCAGCTAGGATTTTCCTGACGTTTTAATTACGATCGCGTGTACGTCGGATATTTAAATTATTGGAAGATCTCGACGGAATTAAAAACGGAATCGGTATAAATTAGCGCGACAAAAATAAATTAACGCTAAAGAATAGGAAGATTTAAATTGCAATTAATGTTAATTAATTTGGATTGATGATGTATCTTGAGCGACAATCTGCCATGAATTAACTTTTCTTTTTTTGTTATGGCAAGAAGAATCGTCAAATCGATCGAAAAATTGTACAACTTTCGTGTCACGTATTTTAAAGAACGTTACATCTAATTATTTCTGGCATGACGTAACATAATAGATTTTCCTTTTGTGAACATAGGAAGAAATATTATAATAAATTAAATCTTTCAAATACTTTTAGAAACCTTTTCCTCTTTTAAACTAACTGAGGTATGCGTACTGTTTATTAGTATCACGTATAATGCTACATATTATGAGTAATTTTTTCTTATATATCTTTCGCATTTCTCTTGTCTACATTCACACGATTGCCACTCCTCAGGCAGCACGCATGTCCAAAATCGGGGACATAAGACGTCTTAAAGACATCTTTAAGACGCTTTATATCCCGGATTTTGGACATGGTGCTGCCTGGGTCATTATTTATACGTATTTAATTATCTAATCCTGCGACACTCAATCTTCAAATCAACCACGGATGCTTGCACGGAGCTATGATTTCCCCCCCTTAGGATAAACGATTGTTAGTCACTCTCCCCCATTTAAAGGATCATTACGCTTATGAGGGGTGCGTCGCCGTCCCCAAGATTTCCGGGCTTCAACGCCGCTTACGTCACTCGTTATTCAGCAATTAAGTGGTCGTGGAACCAACGGGTGGAATAACCAGCGACAAGCTGGTTAATCGGTCTGGTTAGCCGGTTCGATGACGGAACAAAGGCCGGCAAAAACGAGACAAAACGCGAAGGGGTTTGCGAAGGGTTGACGACACAGAGGGAGAACGGCGCGGATAGTGAGAGGCCGGGCGGCCGGGAAGAGCTTCGAGTTGAAGAGAGTCGAACGATTCCGTAATCGTTTGGCCCGTTTCCAACTCCGCGACTCGCTTTTTACGTGCCGGACGATGCATTGGCAAAACAGCCGTAGAGCTGGCGTAGAACACCGGGAAACGTGCGGATAGCGTACGTCTTCGCGAATGCCATTTGACATCAGCGACTGAACGTTTTTCAAAGAACGTTATTCTAAGGCCATTGGATTACTCTATAATTAACACAAAAGATCCTGAGGCTTGCGCTTAAAGGGGTAGACAACCTTGACAAGCAAAAAAATTTATTTCTTTATACTAAATATTTAAGAAATAAAAAACTCTGAATGTTTGAAACATGACAACTTTGGCACATGATTCTATATTCTTTTATATTTGCTTTAAAAAAAGAATCGTTAAAAATGTTAATATTAATAACAAGAGTTATTGGTAATGAAGGGAAGTAGTTTAGTAGCTGGTGGTGGACATGAAATTTTGAAAACGGCTCCTACGATTTCTTTCAAAAATTTTTTACATGTTAAAAATATCTAAAATGTATCGGAAACAGATTTTCGAATAAAATTTTTAAAAAAAGAAAAAATATATTAGCAAAAAAGTGCAAAATTACATTTATGCAACACGTGCATGGAAAGTGCCCCATTACGCACGCTACGCGTGCGTGATAGACCACTTTCCAGGCACTTGCAACATAAAATAGGGAGTGTAAGCCGTGTGTAAAGATGAAAATTCCCGGGTGTGGAGTTTACGCACGAGCCGAAGGCGAGTGCGGTAACCGCACCCGGGAATTTTCATCTTACCTCACTTGTTACACAAATAACTATTTCTTTAATAAAATTACAGACATTTTTTTTCAAATTTTGTTTTTAATATATTTTAGAGGCACTTTTCTAGGTATATGAATCCGTTTTTTATTATGTTTTAAAGAATGACGCCAAAAACAGGCCAAAAATCGCCTGTTTCGCTACCCTTAAAATCCGACTTGAATTTTGTGCTAAACGATAGTTATATATAATACATTAATCCTCTGAAAGTTTCAGATTGAGCCCACTCTTTATCTCCACAATATGATGGGTCAAAGTTCGCATTGTGCACCCCAAATCGTGAGAGGCACGGGGACTCACGCTAATCAAGCATCATCTGAAATGGGTCAGAACAGTTGATAAGAACGTTCATGCACAATGCAAACTTTGACCCCTCATATCTTGAAGATTGAGTGGGCTCAATCTGAAACTTTCAGAGGATCAATGTTTTATATATAACTATCGTTTAGCACCAAATTCAAGTCGGATTTCAAGGGTAGCGAAACAGGCGATTTTTGGCATCACTCTTTTTCGTTACTCCTGAATCATGTCCACCACCACCTATTGAAAGGAAAGAAACTGTTTCCCTTCATTACCAGTAACTTCCGTTATTACTAATATTTTTTAATGATTCTTTTTTTTTTTAAATCACTATAAAAGAATATAGAATTATGTGCCAAAGTTTCAAATACTCAGAGTTTTTTATTTCTTAAATATTTTACTTTAAAAAGATCTATTTTTTCGCTTGTCTACCCCCTTAAGATTCTACTACGCTCTTATGATTCTATTATTTGCTAAATTTCCACGACGCTCAAAATTGAGATATCGATAAATATATCTGAGGTTAGAATTATTCCTTTTCGATAAAGGTGACAGTGTACCTAAAATGTCGATGGTATCTGGCGAAGTAAATTTTCGCTTCATATACGGGATGATATTTTTCAAATAAACGCCTATTATCGTAATAAAGACATTGTATAAACTATCGATGACGCTATTTGGTTTATTCAATATTTAAGTATTGAACTTAAAAAATATATGTACATATATACATGCACGCGAAGTGCCCAGATGTTCCTCATGCTTTTCTCTATTTATGTACTTCGGTCGATGGACTCGGTCGATACTCTGATAAGTTCCACGACTCTTTTTACAAGAAAAAAGATCACTAATTGTTTACAACAAATTAGATTAGCTGCGTACAACTAAATTTTTTTTCTATCTGTAAGCAATTTTCCGTTTTAATATAAGCAAATGCAAACTATTTGCCTTCCTTTACGGAACACCACAGCAACGTTAAAGGAAAATAGTTCGAGCAAGAAATAATGAAGTTATTAAAACGTTTGGAACCGCGCACAATGAAAAAGCAATTTTATAGTAATATTTCTGCCGTTGTTATTCTGCTATTATTATTCGAAGAGAAATCTGGTCGTCAAAGGGAAAAATTGGGGCAGAAGTCTGGAAATGACGGAGATAAAATCTTCGTGAAACGAAGAAAGAACCGCCGCTGCTAAGAGTTTACCGCGTTTCTCGTCCACGACGCGGTATACTTCGTGATTCAACATTTATTTTATACACCATGCCGTGCGCTAATTTCTTGCTGCTATTTACTAAATTCCATCCGGAAATTCCGCGCGCGGAGATTTGCGGAACCGCCGATCTACGCGCGCCGTCAGGCTTGCGGGTTCGCGGTCGCGCGGCGGCGCGTTGTCGCTTAAACGGTAAAATATGACCTCACCACCGGCACGGAATAGGCATTATTCATCACGACCGGAAGTTTGATGTTTCGGTTTAAAGATGGACGGTCGTATAAGTGGGCGAGCTCTCTCACCACTGCCACTAGTCCCGCTCTCCCTCTTTCTCTCTTTCTCTCACACATTCTCTCACGAGATAAATTACTCGTGGCAGTTAAGTGGAAATACGAGAGGAGAGCCTGGCTCTTCTTCGTGGTACCTACCCGCCACTCGACGGCGCGGCGAGCGTGGAGAGGGTTACCCGATAAATTCAGATAAAAGTACGAGCAATTTTCTTCTTGTTAACGCGGCAGTGATGTTCTCTCCCTCTCTCAGGTGCCCGCGCCGTGAAAAAGAACTTCGTTAAACGTGGTCCTCGGACGCGTCGAGGGAGCCTAGAGTTAGATTAGTTAACTTGGGGTTTAGCGAATTACTCCGATCGCGCGGTGATAAGTCACTTTGAAGCCTCGCCTATAATTAGGTTTGTCCTAAAGCAAAACTTTGTCCGCCACCCTTTCAGAGGAGACGATTGCGCCAGACGCACGTTCGGCTTCAGATTCCGCCCGCGATCGTTCGTTAGCATCACCGTCGAGAGCTATCCTGGCGCGGCTGGGCGTCGAAAGCAATCTCGGGTTAACGATATAATGCGTCTTCTACGTGTAAACGTGGCGAAAGCGCCCGTGGTAAACGTAATATGCGCCTCGCTCTAACGGCAAGAATATGACCGCGCTTGCTGTAAGTTAGATCCTTTTTCAGGAAAAATAATGGACGCGGGGTCGCGTTAGACAGGGTTTAGAGGAAAATTGGTCTTGGTGAGAGGGGCCCAAATAAAATAAACTTAGTTTCGTAGAATGCAATATTTTGTGTTAAAAGTAAATTTTGCTTTGAAACTTCCAATATAAAATTAGAAAGTTATTATTCGCTGCATTATTGATTCGGTAGCAACTTTTATTAATTTAATTTCTAATCAGTATTGAGTGATTTATTGGAAATCGTAAGTTGACAATCGAAATTATTTTACGACAGTTAAACTTACCTGGTAACGTTAATCTGATCGACAATTTCGACGGTGCCGAGGCGCCGGTATCCGGTGAACAGCATGTCGTTACCCATTAATCCGGAGCCGCGACCGTCGATGGCGGCGTATATGATACTTTTGTTTGTCACGAGATACGTGCCCCAATCAATGTTAAATTTCTCCGTCACTTGAAACGAATCCGGGCCGCCATACCTGAAAGGCAGACAGATTACGTGACACACAGGTCGTCACCACATTATCGGTATCTCTCAACGCTCGCGCCTCTTCACAATTTTACGTATACACGTATCTGTTCATTTTACGCGTTGCAAACTTGATTCTTTTATAATTGCACAAATTAAGATAGAAAAATATAGCTATATCTTGATTTTTATTATTTTTGAGTCTCACATTGGCTTTTAATTTTTTGAAAATTGTGTGATGAGGAAGAAAGAAACTAGATATTTTATTTATAAATTTATAAATAGAGAGCAGCTTATAAATTAACCCTTATGTCAATACCCGGAATGTGCGACGTTGTTCAATACCCGGGGTACCCTGGTACCCACTTATCGAATCTCTTTAATAAATCGTTTCTTTCGTATTACACACAGAAAGATATTTGTTCTACAGACGAGAAAAGCAATTATTTATTTTATTTTATTTTGTTTAATAATTTTCTTTAGCTAAAAATATTTTCTTAATAATAATGTAAGATATACTTGTTACAAGTCCAAAATATGTTTTAAGTAAATGTAATGCTTATGATGACTTTATAATAGATTTGCAGATATATAAACTTACTAAATACTTAGAGCAAGTATATTTACTCGTAGGTTGTATATATTTTTCTATGTATATGCTCGTGTATGTATTTGTGTGTGTATATTTTTATTTATGTCCACTTTCCGCGCGAGCCGACAAAAGACTACCGAACAAATGGAGTTTCGAAACACGTATTGTTAGTCGTTAGTTATTAAAAACTGTGAAAAATTAACTGTGTGAGAGTAATGAAAAGAAAACGCTTTCGACTGCGTGAAGAACAAAGAGATCGGTATTTGAGAAATTTATTAGATGAATCGGATGTAGAGAGTTCCCAGCCTTCAAATAGCGACGACGAGGATTGGTTTCCTTCGCAAAATCAATCCCAATCTATAGATGATTCCCATTTTGAAGGATATGTCGAAACTGGTAAGTTTTAATTTAATTTTTATATTTATGAAGTGATCACAATAACACAATAATTACGTATTTATGTATAAAACAGCATAAGGATCGATAAAAAATCAGAAGGATACACACAGATTCAATCCGAGAGTGATGAAAGTGAAGACGAGAGCCAAGAACAAGATGAAGGAGTAAATGCGGCTATTAAAGGCATTTTTATTTGTATATTTTATTTTTTATTATATACCTAGAAATATAAGTTTTTTATAATAGTACATAATTTTAGAGGAAACCGAGAATACTTTTGTAGTAAAAGATAGAACGGTGTGGGCTAAAACACCGTTACCTCAATATCAAACGGCAATTCATAATATTGTACGTCAAAGAGCTGGTCCACATAAAAGTACAAAAACTCTATCAATCTGCGCAACTTTCAAGAAAATCATAACAAATGAAATGATAGACATTATAGTTCGGTATACCAACAAAAAGGCATCACAAGTTTATAAAGAATATAACAACACATATTCAGAACGACAACCGCTTGTATGGGAAAATTTGACAACCCAAGAAATGTATGCATTCTTAGGAATCTTGATTTGTATGGGTGCAAATAATTCTAATACGGATCATACAACTGAAATGTGGAAAATGTCTTCGTATCCCCTGTATCGAGCAACAATGGGCGTAAATCGTTTCTGGAATATTTTGCGTTTCATTCGATTCGATGATTCAAACACGCGCCAAGAACGTGCGTGTGAAGATAAAGCTGCTGCAATACGTGATATCTGAACCATGCTCAATGCAAATTTAGCCAAAACTTACCGGCCAACGGAAAATTTAACCATCCATAAGCAACTATATCCTTTCCAAGGACGTACCAGATTCACACAGTACATTCCATCTAAGCCAGCAAAATATGGGATAAAAATCTGGTGGATTTGTGACACTGAAAATGCTTATCCGCTAAATGGAATAATTTACACCGGAAAAGTTGGAAATATTCGAGAAAAAAACCAAGGAGAAAGAATTGTGAAGAAGCTTGCAGCTCCGTATAAAGGAAGTGGAAGAAATATATATATATATGGACAATTTCTTTACTTCGTTACCCCTTGCCAAACATTTATTGTCATGGAATTTAACTATCGTTGGTACATATAAAAAAATAAAGCATATATTCCAAAGGCAATCGAAAAAAAGGGAAGAATATTTGACGCTGTTTGGTTTTTGTGATAAAGTAACTCTATGCTCGTATGTCCCAAAGAAAAATAAAACTATAAAGTAAAAAGGCTCTCTGTATAAATCGACAATATGTGTGAGAGAGGCAATAGGAGCCCAGCGCGGTACTCAGCAATAAATTTACCACGTGTACATATAAAACAATATATTTAGTCGTTAAAGACAAAAGAAACGAACGTTTCGGCCCTTTCTTTGGCCATCCTCAGCGTAAAACTATATCAATTCCGCGCAACGCAATTTCCTACATCCTACCTTGATTGCAACATTTAACGTAATCAGACGCACAATAACAAATTAACGTAGTCACGATGATCACATCGATTGATTATGTAGCGCATTCGCAGTCACAAAACTCTCCAGGCATGGTACGCAGATGTATATTCCTCTGTATTTGCCCGATCTCCGGTGTGTCCGAACTCCGGCCGTACAACGCATCTCACCGCTCGACTCCCCGGTTGGATAGCCAAGAAGTGGCTGAGATTTCATGCATGGAAATTTCTTAGTATCTGCAATTTCGGTGTCAGACACACGACGTCAGTGCACAACTAAAAATTAAAATTTTTACAAATGAGTGACAATTGAGCAGAACTCACGGAAATTTAATGCATTCACTCTCGAGGCCGCTAATCCATCGTAAAATGTAACTGTATACGACGCTTTTATTCTACATGTCTCAGAGAAGTTACGTGAGACACTGCCGTGACTATCAAATTCGGAGATCGATAAAGGACTCGAAACAATGATACACGCCGTCGTTATACACCGGTTCAAGAATAACAGTGTTGTGTGTTTATTTATCCGCGGAAAAATTAAATTTTTCGGAGCTTGTCGATAATATTCAGGTAAATGTCAGGAAGGCATTCCGTGTCCGTCTGCAAATTCAAGCCGTTTTTTTGCCTCTTAATTAATCTGTATCATCTCAGATATTAGTCGTTTATGATAATGTTGTTCACTATCTAGAATTTGCACGTCATCCCATTTAAAATCATGATTACAAGCTTTCCTATGATCAGTAATGACAGAATGGCCCGCAGTCTTTCGTCTAATATGACTCTCGTGTTTCCTTATTCTCGTTTTCAGTTGTCTCCCCGTTTGGCCTACATATGAGGCGTCGCAGTTATTGCAGTTAATCTTGTAAACGATGTTGCTATGCTTGGTTTTGGGGAGGACGTCTTTATGCGCTTTGATAAACGTTCCCATTTTGTTTAGACTTTGGTACGACAACCTGCCATTAAGGTTTTTAGCAATGTTGCTGAATTGCTCCGTGATCTTAGGAACATATGGAATTGTAAAAAATGGAGTTATTTCCTTCTCGGTCATGTTGTCGTTCCCTCCGTCTTTCCTATAGTTCACAAGTAATTTAAGTCGCTCATGTAAGACTCTAAAGACAAAATCGAGAGAGTAACCATTGTTGAGTAAAATCTCAATGACCAGTCCGAAGTTCTTGGCGTGAAAGGACGGGTGAGATAACCGAAAGACTCTATCGATCAAGCCTATCACTGTCCCTCTTTTTTGATAAGTAGGGTGCTGAGACATAAAGTTTAAGTACCTCCCGGAAAAAGTTGGTTTGTGAAACCAGTCAAATGTTAGCCGGTTCTGTTTTAAGATCTTGGCTATCCAACCGGGGAGTCGAGTGGTGAGATGCGTTGTACGGCCGGAGTTCGGACACACCGGAGATCGGGCAAATACAGAAAAATATACATCTGCGTACCATGCCTGGAGAGTTTTGTGACCGCAAATGCGCTACATAATCGACCGATGTGATCATCGTGACTACGTTAATTTGTTATTGTGCGTCTGATTACGTTAAATGTTGCAATCAAGGTAAGATGTAGGAAACTGCGTTGCGCGGAATTAGTGTTTTACGCTGAGGATGGCCAAAGAAAGGGCCGAAACGTTCGTTTCTTTTGTCTTTAACGACTAAATATATTGTTTTATATGTACACGTGGTAAATTTATTGCGCACTGAGTACCGCGCTGGGTTCCTATTGCCTCTCTCACACATATTGTCGAAAAATAAAACTGTTATTGTATTATCGACAATGCATATCGCAGTGGCAGATGATGCAAAAAGGAAACCAGAGATAATATTATATTATAATACGTACAAGGCTGGTGTCGATACAATGGATCAAATGGTAGGGAGATATACAACGCACCGTCGTACGAACAGGTGGCCACTCGCCCTCTTTTTCAATATTTTGGATATTTCCGCCCTTGCTACGTATATTATTTATCACGAAAATAATAAAATGTTGAAAAAGAAGACAAATCAACGTCGCTTATTTTTGCGTCAACTGAGCGAAGAACTCACTATACCAGTTATCGAAGATCGTTTCCAAAATTTACAAATTATGAGAAACTTTTCAACGAAGCTTGCGATTAAAAGCGTTCTCGGAAGACAGGTGACTCCCGTAATTTCCTCTGGTTCCACACATGTTATAGATAACACAGGCAGAAAACTCGTCACAGGTTCGTGTCACTTGTGCTATAAACAAATTATTAAAAAACGGAGGAAAACTAGAAAATCCTGTGTGGAATGCAAAAAGCCTGTTTGCGACGAACACGCTGTCACTATTACAATGTGTACAGAAAGTTATAAATAAATAATTTTCTTATTTTTGATTATATAAACAATTGTTTTTTATTAATTTACCATTCCTATAACCATATTAATTATTCATAAATTAATTTAGTCAATAACTACAATAAAACTCATATTTTTAAAAGTGGGTACCCGGGTACCCTGGGTATTAGAATCAAGTAGGTAAACTTCAAAACGATAATTTTTTTACTTCCGGGTATTGAAACAAAAAGTTCATTGCATATTTCAATAGTAAAAAGTTCAAATAGCGACGATCCGGGCGGTTATAAAGAAATTTTCATGCCAACATAAAAAATTTTACCTATATATGCACAAGTGGGTACCCGAGTATTGACATAAGGGTTAAAATAAAAGTTAATTTATAAATAAAGAGTACAAATTATGTACATTTATGCATTAGTTATAAAAATTGTTAATATAATTTAAAATAAGGGTAAAATAAGGGACGCGTAATATATAACGCGATAATGGTTCCGATAATTGAATCTATTTAGACGTTGCAATATGCTCGGCCAAATTAGCCTTTTCTTCTTCGTAAAAAAAGAACTCTAATCTCGTTATTATATTTAGCAGATGTAGCCGGCTACTCTCCCGATTGTTTAGCGAGCAATTTTCTCGACTTCCACGCTCATTTACGGGTTCTCGACGGTCGTTTGCGGAAAACCTTGTTGCCACTTCCGCGGGAGAGGCTCAAAGACGAGGGGACGCGCGCGCAAAGAGAGGAGCCAAACGGTGACGAGAATTAGGAAATGGAAGTTCGAGAACGAAGATGGCTTTTCTGATACGGCGCATTTTCAAGATGGGACATCGCCGACACTGACGTGGAAATAAAGACGGATAGTAATGATATCCTGTGGATGGCGTGATATAAACGCGAATGTTCTCGAGAATGACGGCGATACGACACTCGATAGTATCGTGAAACACGCATAGTGCAATCGAAGCGAAATAGACCGTAATGATAACTGATGATCTGCTCCGTCGGATACTATAGCTCGTATAGGAAAGCCATAAACGCGAGATGAAAAAATAAGAACGCTGAAGAAAGAAAAAAATATCTGAAATAATTTCTTCTTTATTAAATCACACGTGTAATTAATTGCTAATGCGATTTGCAGTTTCTGGCATGTCGTTTTATCTTTACACGTGCGATGCATTTCTTAACTGCAATGTTAAATATTAAAGGATGAAATTTAAACCAATACCTGGAGTTAGATAACATTTTGTTATTTTTAACTACCATGTGTCGAAATATATTATTTTAACACAGAACAATATTATTTTAACTTCATTGGCTTAGTTAATATAACGACATATTGAGTAGCGACCTATAGGAATGATTAAAAATGACTCAAAATGAATATAATTTCACAAAATATAATTTTCCAAAATTTTTCAAAAATATTAATTACTGCAGATATTTATAATATAGTGTGATTAACGCTAATCGACATATTAAGCTATATAATAAATTTCTCAATAGATTGATTCTCAAACTTGATTTAGAATTTAGCAAATGGCATTTGAAGTTAAATAAAAAAAGAAATTGCAATATCCTTCTTGGAAAGCTGCACGTTAATTTATACAAACATTTACCCTTTTTATAATTTCTTAATCCGCATACGAGACGAATAAAGTGAACCTTAGCTGTGTCAAGAATTACTAACTCAAATATCGCTTAGAAATTAATCAATTGTTATCATACCACTTTAAATTCATTGTACGGTTAACATTATGCTGATCCGCAGTAACCTCGTGTAATCGCATGTAAATCGTGTCACGTGTAATCTCGTACTATTTCCGACGCAGAAAGCGACGTAATCACGCGAGAGTATTTCATGTCTTTATAATAAAGCGAATGGAGGGGAAGGGGGATTTGGATTTACGAGTTGGAACTGTGTTACAGCGGCTAGAAACGCGAAGTATATATCGAGCGGCGCTCTTCATCGTGCCGATGTTATTGTATCGTAACGAAGAGACTGATATCGCGTGCTTACATTGAGCGAGAAACCTCGTTATAAGTGCATAAACGCATGAAAATAGAGTACTAATATTATTGAAATGGTCATTGAAACTTTAACGAGGTTCTCATTTTTTTATACTTGAAAAAAAGAAATAAAAGAAATAGAAGGAGAAAGGGAACTTTTCTTCGTTCTAATTTTCTTCGCAGTTTGCAGTTAATAAGACTCTCAGGCGCCTCAAAATAGTAACAGAAATTGCACACGATGTGTAGCAGCAGAAACTTTAATGACGTTATGACTATTTTAATTAAAATAATAAAATAATAATAAAAAGCATTTTAATACCGTTTGATATAAGTCGCATATTCGAAAGTCTCGAAACATTATAGCGATACGTATTGACCGCGGAATACAGGAAGGAATACTCATTTACACAGCATCGAGAGTACTGATTTCACGGAGAGGTCGACGGCCCGTCGTCGTCGGTTTCGACGAAAACGTCTCGTATCGCGGACGCTGGGCGTCGCGCGATCGATGATCTAGATTGAACCTATAGGAAATTTCATTGAAAACCAGAGAGAACAAGCGATCGCCCGGATACCCGTGATATGTGAAAACTCCGGCGCGATCCAATATACCGTTTCAAACACGAGGACAGTACAATTACTTCACTATAAAGCGAACGGTGGAAACTCAAACTTCTCTTTATTCGCCATCGTCGAGCAAACGAGACGCGTCTATCGTAGCAATTGCGATAGTTCTTCTATGAGTTCAACTTTATTCATTCATCGTCATTTTGCATCTCTCACAGTCGGCCAAAATCTACATCTAATACGGACAATGAGACACAGCATTAAAATTGATGTATAAATTATATTAATTGCCATGCATTTATATGAAGATTTTAGGAAAAAAAGAAAATTCCTTTTTGGAGTTTTTTTCTTCACATATAGATATAAAATAATTAAATAAAACGGTATAGATAAACTAATTTTAACATTGTTAGATAAATTTAAATAAATTTTAATCAATCTTGATAAATCTAATAATGCTAACAAATCTTAATAAATTTTGTTAAACTAAATTATTGAATTCTTCTCAAATCAGATTTGGTATGCGTGGTATTGAGAACCATTTTCCAGTATCGATGAAACATTTTTGGATCCAATCAAATAGATTCTTTTGCAGTTTCTCAATGCTGGATATATTTTTACGGAATTCCTATAAAATTAAAATTTTCTGGTTTTAAGAAAAGAGTAGAGTTCGTAACGATAGCATGGCGTTAGTTCTTTATCTTTCCCGTGACCGTTAATGCGCAATGTGAAGCTTGCCTGCACTTTAGGGATGGACATCGCGGTAACTTCCATCGTAAGCTCTTTGTACTTTCAAAAGTTCGAGCTCGGCCAGGGCCGCCTACAAATTAGGTGTTATTAGGATTTACGCCGGAAAGTTATATCAGCCTCGAGCGTCGCGCTGGCGACGTCATTGTCGCGTACACGTGCACCTTCTAAATGCGGAAAACATGAAAAGCTCATCCGACTGACCATTACGACAACGACTAATAACTTCAAAGAAGAAATTATCTTCACGCAACAAGATTACCGTTCGCACAAGCGTAATTAATGCAAACGAATAATTTTCTCTATACAATTTTCTATGTACTCACGTCGATGAAACGTAAAAATATTTTTGCAAGATACTGTACTTTAAAAGCTGCATTTTAAACTATACAGGGTGTTCCCTACGTAAGTACAAGAAATTGAAGAGGATATTCCGTGGCTTATTTTAGGAAAAAAAGTCCTATAAATATATGCTTTAAACTACTTCGTTTTCAAAATACATGAGAGTGTTAAAGACGCACACCCCTGTTGGATCTAAAAATGTTTTATTAATACTAAAAAATGGTTCTTAATACCACGCATACCAAATTTGAATAAAATATCTCTTAACGTTTTTCAGATTTTCGAAATTCCATTTTTTTTTTCACAACTTTGTAAACCCGTATTTGAAAATAAAGCAGTTCAGCTGGGTATGTGTTTATAGGACCTTTTCTTCCTAAAATAAGTCACGTAATATGCTCTTCAATTTTTTTATACTTACTTCGGAAACACCCTGTATTTTAAAATATATAAAAAAAGACTCAATTAGAAAACGCAAGCGGATGTCACGCGTTTAGTTTCCGAGCTCTCTTTTGACGATCGTGTTATTTCTTCGTCGTTAGAAGAAATACGGGCGCCGGGGGTCGATCGATATAACGCTCCCCCGCTTTTATCGTGGAGGCTGCTGAAGTTTTCGTTCGTGAGACTGAATACGGAATGACTCATCGCTTCGGTACGGTTTTACATCCTGTCCTAATTCAGGCCACGTAAAGGAGAGCTTCGTTTTCACGTCACGGTGTAGACTATACGCTTCGCTGCCGCACGTTCGTCACCGCGCTCCTCCATTACGCTTATCTCGCGAGTGCATTATGACGGAACCGATTGATGACGCCCGCGGAGTGCGTTGTCACATTTCTTGTCGCGCCGCGGAAAATATGGATGCTTTTAAGTGAACGCCGAGATATACGCGACGCCGAAAAACGACGCAATTTAAGAACTTGGATGATAGCTGGCAAGTGCTTTTGATAGCTGAGCACGATGTGTCACGTGTCCAGTATGATCTTAATTATATAATGTTCGCGAAGTCGAATATGTATCAATTATACCTAAATGTCTCTTGCGTCTATTTTTTAGAAAACTTGTTTTTATTTGTGTTTATCATCTTACAGACTTCCAGAGATTAACCCTTTGTGTCAGGAATTTTCGTATCAGATCGATTTTCTTAAACTTGGCTGAAAAAGCGGAAAAAGAACACTGGGTGTCCCACTGTGTCGCATGTAAAATAGATGCATAAAATATTAAGCAAAAAAAAAATAAGTAAATTAACATTTACGTAAGATTTGAATATGGTTCACAGATATTTTTTGTGTAAAATATTTTGCATGTCATTCTTGTCACTCCATAGAAAAATTTTTATTCATAGAAAATAAAATATAAATTGTACATTTCTTTATAACTCGAATGTAATCGAGTTCTAAAACGAAAACACACAATTTCGAATTATGTGACTAGGGGAGCAATACGAATGCGCAGGTATATCTTTATCTAATTGTAAGAGAGAGATTTTGTTCGTTGAAGAAACTAAAGAACTTACACGTAAACCAGCATGGGATACTTGGTGGCACCGCTCAAGTCAGCACCCGGTGGTATCAGGAGTCTCACCTGGGCATTAAAGCCACCAGGAACTGGGACTCTATATCTATGGACGATCGGCTGCGATTTTTCCATTATTATATCAGTCACTACATTATTGTCCTCCCACACGGAGAGCAACGTGGTATTCTGAAAGTAGAAAAGCAAGAAGAAATTAATGAAATTAATATTATTTTAATATTATTTCATATTATTTTTTAATTCAATTATTTTATTTAACATTAAAATTTTCGTGAAAAAATTAAATTCCACAATGGTAAAATTGGAAATCGCAAGAGCTTAAGTCTAAAACTATAAAAAAGATATTAAATCAGCATCGACTGATTGCAAACTTTAATACGCAACAAACTAAACGAATATTAATCTTATGCGTTTTGCATATATAGGTTAACTACTGGCCATTCGCCATTTATGATATTTATCCGACATCATAATAACAACTATCTATCTTCTCAAAGCTCAATTTTTCTTCCATCTTCATCCGCTTTGGATACCATATCGATCGCTGGTCACTTCCTGACTCTGACATCGTCATAATTGCGATAGCTGGTTACACGCCGAAGGCGGTGAATAACATCGTCAACACACTCGGAGACACTTCCGCAAACTTGCGAGAAGTCAGAAGAACGTTTAGTGGTTTGCCTTCTCTAAAGTACTTCGCAACTTCAATCGCATCCTCCGAACGCGGTTTGCCGGCCGGAATCGATTCGGTTCAAAGGGCAGCCACTTTCGCGGGTAGTTGTCCGAAGTAGTTTTTTCCTCTCCTCAGCATGACGGGACAGGATGCGAGGGTATTCGCGGTTTATCCCGCGATAAAAAATTACATTAGAAAAGTCGGAACGGGGGAGCCAATGCTCGCCTCCAAGGGCGCCAGGGCGATTTACCCACGCCGAAGTTTCCCAGTCCGCGTTTTTGCGAACCGAGTTTACCCGCGAGTTCTGCACCCCCTTTCCCGCCAACCCACGTCCTTCTTGACGCTCGGGGCAAATGTAACGCGCAATCTGCGCGCTTTTGTGCGTCGCGAGCACTCGACGAGAGTTCGCCGCCACGCCGACCTGACTAGACGGCAAATCTCGATTTTGCATCGCTGCCGCGAGAACTTTTTCTCCGGGCGTTCGCGCTCGCGGATCCGCGTTACCGAAGTTTCTTCGTCGAATGACAGGCGATCTCTGGCGAGGTGGTTTCCGGCTTTTGTGGGAATCCCGTACCGATCGCGATATGACGTGGCGATATCGATTTTCGATCGAGAGGCGGATATATATATATTTTTTCCCCTCCCTCTTGCGGTTTGCTGCACCAGATATATAGGACGGCCGCAAGTTTGCGCCGTTGCGAATATGCTTCACGTATAAGGATAGGTTGATTAAGTTTTGAAGAAGCCAAGAAGCAACGGAGCATTTTTCACTCTACAGTGTTAATTTTACAGTGGATTTTAGCTTTTTGAGAGATATATAAAAACAAATTCCTTAAATATATTACGATTTATTCCTTAAATATATTAATTATATTAAATATATTATTATTTTACTTTTTCAATCTTTTAAAAAGTCGCTCTCAAATTATAAATTAATTATTAATTAAACAAAATTTTATTTCAATTTCCCAGCTTAATCAAGTTTAATGATAAATACTGACCTGCAAGGAAGAATTCGACATTCTCGTTTAATTTGTCGCGTCACCTATAATGAAAGCGCTCGATATTTTTTCCTTTCCAGAGCGCGGAGAGAACAAGAGAAAAGTTCAAATAATGGTATGTAACTTATTTGAACTTTATCGTCATGGAAACTCAGCCGCGAGTTAGAATTGTGGTAGAATTGTATTTGCATACCGCGAGTTTGGAACCATTGTTAATCGCTCGCGAGAGAAAAAATTAACTCTAAATTAATGAAAAATCTCGCTGCGTGAATTATATACGAATTTTCCCAGCGATGAAGGAGTTTCTTCCGGCGCAGCGGAGAGTAATAATGGCATATCGAGAGAGTCAAGCGCAATCAATTGGCATCACTTTGAGCCTTTTGTAAATTTCGATAATAGTCCGTATCATAATATCGACGTAATTGGATCGGCATGCAGGAGTGCCTCATAAATCGCGTCAAAGTGCAGCGAAGATCGACAAAGGGATTCCAGAGGGGATTTTGTACGTGCCCGTTTGCGACTTCGCTGATGCACGTGTAATATTCGCGTATAACAAATCGCTCTATTAATCCTCGAAAAATGATATTAAAAACGTGTGCGGTGATGTATAAAATATCACCGCGCTCTTTTACGCGGAAAGTTTTCATAAATGTGATATCTCATCTGCAAATCAATAACAATCAGTGTTTATGATCATTTTGATTTGAAGAAGAGAAAATATCGAGAAAGTAAGTGTGGATGGTATAATATTTCGCGACTTGTTACAATATGATAAAAGTGGATAAAAAAATCTTTTTAAGCGCGTTTATAGATTATCCATAATTATTCGTTGTAGATCTTACGAAGCAAAAGAGAGATGTACGACTATTTGTTAATTATAACGGCCAAAGACGAAAGAAAGCAGACCCGATCCGCACGGGTCTGGAAACGCGAATTTCATCGACAAGGTCGCTCTTTAACGTAATTGGATTAACGCTCATTGTCGACGGTTTCCCGAGCGAGAAGACCAATTATCAGCATTAAGCGGCCGCGCGAAAATAAGCGATAAAGGCGCCGGATAGTCAGATTTTCGCTCCGCTGATCGCGATAAAGCACGTAGATTCGTTCTCGACATTTTGCGCGTCAGGTGCCCTCCAAGTTCGACCAGTTTCACTTGATCCCTTTCCTCCTCCGTCCGTCTGTCGCTGCGGTAATCAGATTACAAAAGAGATAGCTCGATGTAAATTGAGCGTACTCATCCGTACTAGCGTGGTGGTGAAGAGACATTTTAAAACGTCCTAAAGATACCTAGCTGTATAAAATTTATATTTTATTATATTATTGTATATGTACATGTATTATCTTATTATATTTTAGTGTAGTTTCAGTGTATTTTATTATTTTATTATATTATAGAATTTAAATTGATATCAACGAAAGCTAAATAGAAACTTGAACCAGTTTATTTGAAGCTGATCGAGAGTAAAAAATGTGGTACGTGCATTTTTATTTCGGCGGTGCTCTCAATTGTTATTAAAATTAATTTGCCGATTTGGATCTTCCTCGTATGTGAACAATCCGTCATCGTTTTTTGCTAGATTCTTCCTTTTCTTGCTCCGATAATTTGCGACGCCCCGACCCGCCTGTCATCATGGAAAGTCGACGGAGGAATTTGATTATCGAAAGTAATGAAACTTTCATCCAACCGCAAACTTTTTATCCGAGAACGGCGGGCGCGCAGGTAGATTGGCGAATAAGCAAATGGATGGATAGATTATAGATAGACTGGAAAGGGGGAAGAGGAAAATCGGTCTGAGAAGGTGTTCCTTCTAGACTAGTATACTCAGCCTCTTATACCAAATAATTCTGGATTTAAGTTTTATGGAGACGATAAAAAAACAATAGACGTAATTGTTTATTCTCGAGTGATATGTATTTATATAACTTATTTTATAATTTTATTCTATTCAACCAATTTAAATTTTACATGATTTTTATTTATTGCGGGTTATGAAGACTTTTCGATAAAATTGCTTCCCTTATTGCTTTCTGCAATTAATAATTGTAAGTGATATCTTCTATATTTAATAAACTCTCATATTATTATTAATCATCTAAAATAAATAATAAACTAAAAATTTTTTTTTAAATTTTAATTTAAAAGAATTCAATATTTAAGAAGAATTTAATACTAAAAAAAAGCAGTAACAATAAGTATCTCACAAAAACGGTTCATGAATGAGAATGGAATATGCATAAAATTTTATAATGTTTGTACAGAAAACACCATAATACACGCGCTACATGCTCGCTACATAATATGCTCTTGTCAGAGTTCATATACAAAATGTAGTAATTAGAAGTTATAATGAACGCGTGTTTGCGTTAATATGAGCAGTTAATCAAGTTTAATATTTACGTATATGAATACCATAACGGCTTTCACGATTTCACCAATGTTGATTAATTGTTAATTAATAAAGTAAATCTGCTAATCATAATTAATTAAATATATTTTATTTGTCGACACTATGGCTACAATTCGGAGGGAGGAAGCGACAATTGAATTGAATTGAATAGCGATTAAAATCACGTGCAATATGAAATTATCGGAATTTCGCGCAAAAAGCTACATTTTCCAATTGAGATCCTTTAATATTAAAAAAATACATTTTGTTATAATTATATAAATATTATACAAATAAATTTTACAGTATTTTTAAATTTATTTCTCTTCTTTTGTCGAGAGATACTCGTTAATGCCTTCATCAATCTTCTTCTATCTTCCTCATAAAACGTCGATCTAGAATGACTTGGTGTAAAGGCCTGAGTATACCGATCAAGCAGAAGCTTCTCCTCGAACCGATTTTCCTCTTTCCTCTCTCTGTTTCTCGTCTCATAAAAATTGTATAATACAAAGATTTCGAAATATCTCAATATTAACAAATATTGGAACTTAGTAAACAGCAACACTGACATAAACATCCATAACTATCGATTTCATTTTGCAACATGACGCGATCACCATCATGCGGGCGCTATCAAGAATATCGCTATAAAAGCAATAATATCGCATATATGAATGCGTATGGCCATGTGCATTCTGATTACATATCAAATTGGCATAACAATGCTTTATAAATAGAAAAGTTACGGGTAAAGCTACTCCTATACGTTTGCTTCTTCAGCAAAAAGAGTTCTGCGAGTTCTATAATAATATTCAGCATTTTACAGAATATTCGACATTCATCTTCCGTAATTTTAATTAACGTTTGAACAATATTAAAACGTATTCCTTATAATCATTTAAATTTATTATATTTAAAAAATAATTCGTTAAAGATTTAAGCGAGGTTTGTCATTCGATAAATTCAAAAGTGACGCTAAATTTTTTTTGACGAGTGTTACACCAAAGACTATGAGCGACAAATTTTGTTTTATTCTGCAACATTGTTCACTCTGGTAAGTTATTAAATTTATACGCGACACTTCCGAATCGTCGATTCCAACCAACGGCTGTTGTTGATTGCGTCATTTCTCTCAACATGTTTTATTTACGTTAGCAAAATTGGAAATTGATACAAAACGTGACCCGGTCGAAAATGGTTGCAGGCATTGCATGCGGTCAAATAGGCCAGAGAGACAGAGCCGAGGCAACATTTGAATAGTTTTGCAGCGCACCGTCACTTTAAAACACGATACGGCAGCTTATTTTTTTCAATTTCCAACAATTTTCAGTTTTCAGCAATTTAATCGCAATAAAAGTTTATTTTTTTCCCATTTTTTGCATTTAATTATTATACAAGTTCTAATTACACGTTCGAATATGCATGATTCAAGTTACATCGGCGCGTGAAAATAAATAACTTTTCGGTTTACGCGTCCAATTAATCCCCTTCTACGAATTCAAAAACAATACGAGGGAGTTTACTCGCGGCTTAACACATCGCCGGCGTGCAATCGCGTTTGCCGCGCGTGTATTGGGCTTTTTACGAGGTCGCCAACAATGTCGCGATAATCTGTCTCGGCGTGATTTCGATCTGATTAGGCCGAGCGAACGGGTATCGCGGGCGCAATGTGTTTTGCGCGCGGGATTTCGAGCTTTGTTATGCCGTTACCACCGCCGCACCGTGCACTGCACCGGTGTGCAGGCCGCCGCTCGTATATTACTCGCAGCGCGCAACGTTCCAGGACTAAATCGCGGCGCATAGTACCTACTACGCGTATTCTATTGCTGTAACAAAATTTATTCGATTCGCTTGTCTGATAGCGAACCCACCCGCGGGTTCGTGTACCTCTCACTAGCAGAATTACGCGGCCGTCATCCATACGTCTATATCGTATGCAAATGCACGCGCGCGCGCGCGTGCAATGCGAAAAATTATTGTTCGCGGTTCCGGATATAATATTGTGATTTGTAATGCAACGCGCGGAGCAAAAGGAATTTCACAGGATATATGCACGAATTTTCTCTCTTTCGCGCGCGCGCGCTCTCGCTCTATTCGGAGGGGATCAAATTTGTAGAAATCTGGGCTGCATACAACGTAATGATTGATGAAACCTATCAAACGCGCCGCGCAGCAATAACATTGCGCTCAAAGCTTGAAACTGGTATGGGAGAAAGCGGGAATATACGAGATACCTGTTACGTTCCCATCGCCTAATGAAATTAGAGGTCCGAAATCTGATGGATTATCGCTCATTATTTTGAATTTCAGATATTAATTGCTTCGAAGACCGAAATTTAGACGCGTAACGTACGCAAATTATGTTATCCATGATTATATAATTCCATGCCGTTACGCATTCCAAATTTTTTAGGTACACCCGTATCGTCGTGTTTACACAGTAAAAAATCGTGTGTACATAGCGGTCAAAATGTTAAAATTTTCTTGTGTTACCAAGATTTGATTATTATTTCAATGTAAAATTAACATACAACAGGTATGTTATTTTTTTCTTAACATTTTCATGTGTTACATTTATGTCAACGTGATAACTTAACACTTTATATATGTCATTTAGAAATTGAATATTATTTTAAGTTCTTTTAACACAATTACTTTAAAAAATCAACACGTCTTAAAGTTATTTTAACACAGTAAAAGTTAAAGTAAATTTTCAAAATAATCGTAAACTTTGACACACAAAATAATCAAATTGACTAAAATTAAATGTTTCTATTACATATAATACAAGTAAAATGTGTAAAAAAATTAATATCATGTGTTAATATAACTTAAAAAATAAAGTCGAAAGAACAAATATAAATGTAAAGTATAATATCAATTAATTAACATTTCTAATTTGTCAACAAGTAACACACGATGAATGAGTCATTTTAACTTAAAATTTAGAGTGAACTTTTTGGGACATGTAAAAAATGTTAAAATTACACAAAATTTTACCGTGTATTTTACGAAAGAAGGACCCATACGCTGCTCTGCGTTTCGCGTCATTGTACATCGCTGCTAATTATCTCTTTTATCAAACGCATCATCTATTTTCACAATAGTTTTATTAGCGTATTTTATTGATATTGATTAAGTGATTGATATTGTAAATATCTTATTTCTACACTTTATAGCTAATACCTATATTTAATACCTTTAAAAATTGTTTTAATTAGAAAAACGTATGAAATCTTTCTAAGTTTCAAGACGGTTTACGGTAGACAGAGCTGCAAGAAAGATAGAAGTATCAGATAGATGCGTACCTTATTATAGATGGCTATATCGGGTACTCCGGGTCCGGCGCAAGTGAGCACGTAATGCGAATTGTCAGTGGAGAATTTAGCGCTGTTGTACAAACAACGGCTACCGTCCCTCTCCCTGACAACGTTACAAGTCAAACACGCCGACTTGTGCCCCGGATCCAGCAGCGACACTCTGTACAGATGCTGAACCGCCGACTCGCGTTCCGAGGTGGCCAAGTAGTATCTATAACAAAAATAAGTATATATTTTCCTTCGACAAATGTACTACGATCAGGTTTGCCTTCATAAATCCGGCGTCTTCGCGTGATTGATTTCTTTGGCTAACTGAATATGTATATTTTTGCTTTCTTTCTTTCTTTTCGAATACATAAACAATCATGTAATTTTAGGGTCTTAATTACTTTTGCGCGGTATAATGAAGTGGTAATCATTGTGTCACGCATGCAAGCGCAGCAAGGATATTATATTAACGTTCGCGTTGGAATGACGTCGGCCAAGTGTCTCGCGCCGACGTCACATTACCGCTAAGAAATTAGTTTTTCACTATCTGCATTATGGGACATGGAGAACACCTGTTGCGACGCCTAAGATATGCGATAACCGGCGAAGACAAATTGTTCACTAGCTCGATGCTATAACACCACGCCAAGACGTGTCTCAGCGAGGTGTATTTAGCGGACTATTATCTCGTGTCCTGCGCTAATCCCTCGTCTTCCCTCGGCCAACCAGCCACATGTTCTCCAGACAGCGGAGTGTTCCATCAGCGCGCGGAATACGAGAAGCAGAGTAGGACGCCCGCTAAACGGAAGTGCACGCAATTTCCATATGGACCGCGCGCGCGCTGTCACCGAAGAGATCCCCCGGTTGTCGATTTATTGAGAGTCGCTCCCATTCTGGACCATCAAGCCGATCAAGCGGTTACGTCAGCAGAATGCTGCCCCATTAGATACAATCAGAAAGCTGATGGTGTAAATTGCGGCCATTGACTGTCCGCTGCTTGCCCCGTACCTGTGTGCCGCTGATACCATCACGCATTAATCAGATCTATTATTCTCCGTCGGTTCCCGACGCTTTCCGAATGCGAGAGACGCTTTACGTAAAGCATCCATTTTTTTCTTTCTAAATCCAAGTGCTCGCGCGACTAAAGATTCATTTTTAACTGGGACGAATAAAAAGAGGAGGTCACATGAACAGATGTTTGAAGCTGATTCTCTTACAAATTACGTCATAATTACGATTTTGATCGTAAAATTTATAATTAATATGTTTTTTTTTTTTGCAAAAAAAGAGTAATAAGTATTTTTTTACGATTTTTACGTGAAATGTTTCAGATTATATTTTCTGTTTTATTTTTGGTGAATAAATTACCTACAGATAAAACATTGACTACATTTCGTTATTTTCTTTGACTATTAATATCAGAGTTATATTCGAATATTAGCATAATATTAGTATTAAACTAGTGGTTTGATGTAACGGAACTTATGCTATTTATTTGAAAGTTCGAATCTCCGCTGTCTTATCGCTGCGTATGCAAATTGTAGCCCTCAGTGATGCAGCATCGCGAGTGGGATTGCCAAACGTGGTCGGAAAATTTGTAGAACCGCAGTGGCGCTCATGCTAACGATCGTCAAATCGATAATACTTTCTAGATTTTTAAAATAACGAATCCTTGATAGTCGATATTTTTTTTAATTTCATGGAAAGCTATTGCAGGGCATAATGTCAAATTTCACGTTTTCAAATAGCTCTGCAATTATATAAAGACCTTCCAGTTTTTCTCTTATTTCGTGGCGTATGAAAGCCTCCTGCATATAGAGAGACCATTAAATATTTGACAAAAAGTCTCTTGGAAGATTCAAAGGAGGATTCGACTGGAGGACCAAGGGCGTGTTGTGAATTCTCTACCGCTTCTCTATCGTAAACCGAGGGAAATCAAGCGAACACGGTAAGTCGCCGGCAGTTCCGCCGGGTCGGTAAGATAGATGACTCCGGGTTATTTAGAATGGATTAATTCGAGCATCCTGTTAATTTAACCTATCGCATCAATCTTGAATGACCTCGGGGCCTCGGCCATCGCCATTCTCTCTCGCGCCGTATTACGAGAATTGCAACTTTTGGTGGGCGCCAACATCGCGCGCCTTTCTTCGAAAATGAAGATCGATCGATTTCAAGCACAGGTTGGCGGTTCCGGGAGGGAAACCCGGGGCCCTCGAGACCCTCCGCCTGGCAGCTGATACCTCGTTGTCATAATCGTGGATGATAGCGTACGTGTTATGCTGGGGTTAAATTCCAGCTATACGCGGTATTCAGAGATATGTTGCCTATTTATGGCGAATTAGAGATTATTCGTAATCGGAGGAATCCAGGAAACAATTTGTGAAAAGCAGAGATCGCGTTGAATTTTGCATGAATTTCATATGTAAAATTCAAGGCCCTCGAATCGATCGATATCTTCAATTTAGAACTTGCTGATTAACAAACTCGTGGTTTATATATATTTTTTAAAGATTTCTTTTGCATTGAGAGAAAAAAATAGTTGAAGTTACCACAATTTCATTATAATTTTTAATTATTTTCGGTGCCAACTACATTCTTACCTATAGTTATTTTAACAATGCGAATATTATATAGCTGATTCCATACTACATTATTGCTGCCATAACTTTAACATGCATTTATTCAACCATGACTATATGGTTTTATACACTACAATCTGTGATTTATGTATACTAAATCGTACTATAAATATGATAAAAATAAATAATTAAAAATTATTATAGCAATAATAACTATAAAAATAAGAACCTCAACCATAATTATTTACTATTTTTACTATATAATTATAGTCGCAAATATCAATTACTTTTGTTGTCGATTATAAAAATAGAGTCTTTCTCGTTTATCAATTACTTTTCTCTTAGTGCGGTATAATATAAATAAGTGCTATATTTAGTTAGACCGTGAGTCAAAATTAATAAAATAAATCATGAAGCAACATCTTTACGTTTATAATTAGCCCATTATATAATATATATATATATCAGAAAACTTTTTTTATAAAGAAGTATATGAAGCAAAAGAGAGAATTCTGATGATTTAATTGAACGAAATTGGCTCGTCCTGCCTGGTCGAGTCGGATAACCGATAGAGTAATTTTTCTTTTCTTCATGGTTCAGCCCCCCTCATCCCTGGTGCATTACCAGAATTGATCCCGGTACATTAGTTATTGGGAGTGATATATATCTGCTGCTGTGTGCCATTTAATTACGGACTCGCAGCTCGGAGCGCTGCGCCGCGCTGGGGTAGTGCACAGCCTTTTGAGCGCGGTAAGTGTTCCGTAAGGAAATTAATCAGCGAATCTATCGTGCCCGAGGGGGCACTGATAAATACAAACTCGAATGCGCGCCAGTTTTGTTTTGCGACGCTTGCGGGGTATCTCAGCTCCTACTCGCGCGCGCGCGCGCGCGACTTTGTAGCTGCCGATTCGCGAAGTTGCCGAAGTAGCAAAGTTACCTTGCAATACGCTGCTGATATTAAAAGCATGTATATGTATATAATAACACATACACTCGAAAGCTTCAAGAGCTTCGGAAATCCGGGGCTAAACCGGAATTACATTGCAGACCTATCTGAAGCCTCCGCGAGCGGAATCGCAATATCGGCAGATTAAATGCATTTGTTATACAACTTTTATCTGCATAATGCATTGCAGTTCGCAGTGACTTGCCGATAAGCTTCCTCGATTTGACGTCGAAGCACGGAATCGAAATAATGGCAAAATGCTTGGCAATTATTGGTTTTCTCTATTTTTGATCTCAAAGCATTAAAAACGTTAATAGGTCTGATTTTTTTTTCAACTCTTTCTCAACTAAATGAATAGAATATTTTGCCTCATTTCTTGGGATAAAATTATACACATGCATAATTGTTTCGCAATTTCATTTTTCACAACATTGATTGAGGTAATTTTAACACTGCATAATCGAATATTACTACTCTATAAATCTTATATTAAACGTCGCTATTTATTTTATACGTTGTTCGTTGAATTTTATCTTATAGATAATTTTGCGACCAACATCGTTTGTATCGGAGATACAATAAACGTCGAACCCACTTTATTGATAATCGATTCATTGCTTTATCAGCAAACAATTCTCTAAAGCGCAACGTTGTATATTACCAGCGATGCCTATGCACGTTCCGTAATGTAGCGATATTCAAGCGCAGCTTATAATTTCGCCGAAACTTCTTTGCATAAGACGAGGAGAGGGAGGGGGGTGAGGGGGGACCACAGGGCGCTATTTTACATGGCAATTTTCGTGGAGCACGCATGCACGAATTCTCTCGCGCCGTTGTAGCATCGTTCTAAGTTATCTATCTTGCGAAACGCGATGAAAGTTTCAACGGCGCAATTTAAAGTTGGCCTATCGCGACAAGCTGCGCGCCCTTCGCCGCGAGGAACCCCTTATATTCCAGCAAACTCGAAGTGTATCTATTTCAGGCTGTTTATCTATTCAATGCTAACTTCTTCAACACGTTGTTACTGTTAACGTTACACGCAGCATTAGCACGTCACTATATGTATACATACGGCATTAATCGATCGCGTACGATGCAGGTACGCGCAAGAAATTCCCACAATTTTCATTTAATGAAGGAAGAAGAGAATAATTTGCGAAGTCAGAGTATCTTTCTCAAAAAAATTTTTTATATATCGCATCTCGAGAAGAATACCGTCACAACTCAAATTTTATTAAGAAAAAATAGGACCGTTATGATATATAATCAAATTAGAATAAACAGCCATTTTACGGTTCGAGCTTGAATCTTAATAACCTAATATTATTCTGTGTAAAAAGAATTTCGATTTTGAGTTAAGTTCATAAGAAGTAATGCTTAAGATGTTTCCTACATGCTATAATGGTGTTACTATTGTATATGTGTGAAATTTGCCGCACGAAAGTAAAAGTTCGTTATTCTTTTAAACTTATGTTGCAATCGCTGGATGAATAGTGTCACAAGTAAATTAATACAGTGAGTGTACGCAGCACTTTTACTGGCACAACGTCGCAACTTGAAAATATTTTGACTTGTGACAGTCTTCTACTACGAGGTAAATAAATTTTCTCCAGCAAATTCACTTGGCAGCAATTTTTCAAAAACAACTGAGATTGAGATTGTATAAGAATGACAGACATTAACTCTTTTATAAAAAAAAGACACTATCTCTTTTAAAACGTCTTTCTCTCAGCGAAACTACAAAAAAGTTCTAGTAAATAACAGGAGAAAATCAAAATCTGCTGCTGCCCATTTAGAACTACCACCGGAGTACTTCAAAAGTTAATTATAGAAGATGCAAAGAAAGGTGATATTCGAGAACTTATCAAAGACAATCATATTCCAAAATTTTATTGTACTTTTTATGAATCTATTTTTTTACAGTAATAATGTAGGATGTTATATTTATGATGCGGGTGATAGAGCGAAGGCTGGATGCTATTATGCGATCGTTTATTCAATCAGTGTCCAGAAGTGATATAAAATAGAGTTCTCGGATATAGTACAAGTAACTCGCGGACTGGATGTAATACAAGTAACGTGCAGGCTGGCTCTCGCTATGTACGTTTCTCGTCAAACGCTCGCTTGCTTCTGCCTCTCGTCTCGCGCAGAGAACACTCGCATGCTCATTTCTCGCCGATCCCGCGTGATCCACATCGCACGAACAACAACAACCGCCAAATATCGGCATCCTACAATAATTACTATATTTCTTTGGACGTTGTTTAAGTTTTATATAGTTTATTAATACTTTATTATTTTCTTACATTTGCACTTATTTTATAATACATTGATTATTCTTTAAAAGTGTAATTTATTTAATATTCTTTCTACTTTTAAAGCAATATAAGTTTAATAAATACATAATTATTGATGCAAGAACAAAAACCACCCTATCGAGGGGTGCTGGAAGTCTTGATCGAGGATTCCTTTCAGAATCACAACAGACCTCTTCAAGAAACGGTATAAGTTTTGTTCTAACAGTATATCGTAATTGTAATTGCGTTAGTTATCTCAGTTAAAAAAAAATGAATTAAATTTTTGTTTTCCCTCTCTCCTGAAAATTGTGAATCGTTGAGTTGTGACAATATTCTTCTCGGGGTGCGATATGTACATCTTAACATAACATTTAAAAAAGCGCTTAAAGTTACGGCCGGTCTTAATTTCGACGAGAGCAAATGTAGCGTTAAAAATACAAGTAATGAGGACGTAAAACCTGTTCGAAAGGATGTAAAACAACGTGATGACGCGCGACTTTTTTTTTCATGGCGTATCGCAACGAGGGATCGTATGAAAAGCTTTAACTTTCCTCCGCCATCCTGCCGGAGCTGTCATTACAACGTTACAGCCTCGTAATCGCGTCTTTAATGCCTCGATCTCGAGTTTCATTATATAGTTTAATTATGCACAAACGACACAGACACGGGCGCCAATAAAAAGGGCCTAGCGGACGCAATGAGATCCTGCCGGAGAACGACTATGAAAATTTAGCATAAGCGCTCGCATGAGAGCAGTTTTACGTGCTCGGACAGCTTGGAAAACGTTGCCGTCAGGCGCCCGAGTCAAAACCAAGATTCACGAAAGATTAGATAGCGACTTTATATAATAATCTAATTGATTAACTGTCCTCTAATCGACTGCTATATTTAAAATAATTTAATTGCAAAGTTCTTGCGGTATGAAAAACATCAACAGTAATATTTTATTTTCATATGAACAAAAAAATTGATATAAAAATAAAATAACAAACGTATATACAAAGTTGTATCTATGTATAATATTTCAATAATAAAATTTAAAAAATTAAAATAAATTACTTATTATAAAATAAAAGCTCTCTATCTAATGTCATGTTTTATAAATGCAATCACCAAATTAGGTAAAATGGAATCCTTTATTAAGCGTGCGCAAGTTAAAATAGGCCAAGTTAAAATGTCTTATAACATATGCACATAGGAAACTCTGCGCGGGAGCCCTTGGGAGGTCATTTTTCTAGTTCTACGGCTAATTTAAAAGGCGCGATAACTTTTACATTAAATATTTCAAGATCGCGGCTTCGCGAAAGCAAGTTATTTCGGTCCAGAGAAGCCTAAAGTAATTATCACATTACCGCGAGCGCGGTGATCGATGGGATCTATTTCCCAGTTTTTCGCGCTTCTATACATCACGAGTTTACTTTAAATTATCCTCCTCATTAATTTCTAAAATTGAACCTCCGCCGGCCGCCTTTGTTTCTCGGGACTTCAACGAAAGTGCCGCGGCGGCGCGGCGGCGCGGCGGCCAATGTTGCCGCGGTATTGTCAGAACAATCTACGTTACAGATGGATATCAGAAATTCTTTCGATAAAGTACCGAGTATCGTTATTGCTCCGGATGGTATCGGAAATCGCGGGGGAAGCTCAGGTATATTCCCCCTTCCCTTCCCTTCCCTTCCCCGTTCCCGTTTTCGCAAGCTCTGATAGACGTTTCGCGGATTCTTTCCATGAAACCATTATCCGCCCGGGGGTGGCCCCACGTGTATCCATCCACGTGTACACGTAACGATCGCTCGTTCACGTTATATATAGCCGCAATTGCACTTAGCGCGCCCCGGAAACGTCCGTTGCGAAATAACTGGGGGGGGGGGATGGGGTGGTTTTCCTGGAGAGTCCCGATAATATTTGTCGGTCTCCGTTCGACAGCCTCCGTCGGCGAGATACGAGGATTCCGCGCCGCCTTTTGTGCGCTCTATCGCGTTCGCGATTTGTTACCGCCCGTTCGATAATAGTTTAAATTGATTGAAAAACGTTTTGATCGAATATCGCATCGCGTGTGTAAACGCTGAACGATCGCGTTTTATCGCGAAAAAGCCGCGAGGTACGTCAAGCGGAAACGCACACATTATGCCGATTCATTACGCGACCGTTACATCTTATTCAATGTCACGAATACGACATGCCGGTTTGACCATTTCTTTTTCACCTCGATGTTAAACAGTCATTAAGCCTATATACATTTTGCTAAAATAAAACTCCCTTGAAATTGAACTAAGAAGAATAAAGTTTCGTTATCATTTTGCCCCCTGAGAGGTAAATGACAGAAGACAAGAACTTTGGAAGTCTTGGCATTTTTTACCAAGAAAAAAAATTTTCTTTAATACTTGCAACGTGGCCGAAATGTCACGTAAGACTTTACCTTTTCTTTTGACAAAAAAAATTAATCCACAATTCAAAATTGAAATAAAACGATATGATTAGTCACATCGAGATTTTGTTTTCATTACTAAATTCTCGAAAATTATATTGTTGGTTTTATTGTTGGTCACGTATCTGTTCTTGGGAGTAAGATAGATCCCTTTCAGTAATTAATCTACCCTCAGTAAATTAAGAAATTTACTATGTTATATCGACTTTTGTTGTACCAGATTCGGAAGATGAATTAAGACGTGACAGCTGCGTGACATAATTCCTTTCGGACAATAACGCCAAAAACGAACGGTTGTTAGCGTTCGGGGGATTAAACCGGAATATCTTCCTGCCTGCGCCAGGCAGAATCGTCAGGGTGTTTGAGGCTGGCGAGCGAAGGCGTCCGATTCGCCGAGGGAGGCAATCCCTCGAACTTTCAAGCGGTTTAGTCTAAATCTTAAATAGCACAAGCACCGGACGGTGTACGGCCTCCGCCTCTGGCGCAGCGAAGGTATGCTAAGAGCTTTATAAAAGTTAAAATTGAAACGGCGAGAGTTTCTCTCCCCGTTTTGGCCCGGTAACACGGGAACGTCGCGTATGAACCTTCCCTTCACGCTCAGCATTATCCCATTGCAATTCAAGCCGCGGCGGAATAAATTGGATATACTGAATGCCAGAGCATTCGCAGCGCTTTGTTTCTCCCCGGCACGCTCCCGTCGTACTTGTATGTGAATAATTCGCGCAATGAAATTAAAGTAAAACGTACGCATCTATCGATATGCGATCGCTAAGAATTAAAAAAGAAATAAATAAACGCAAAGAGTTTAAAATGCAGGGAATTTTTCAAAAATGTGATATCGTCAATATCGTCGGGATTGCTAAATTTAATATGCAAATTCCTAAAAAAATTATTATTACTTTCACCTTTTCGGCGTTTAAACCGCGTAAAAAGATAGTTGGGGTAATTTGAAATACGTGGACAAGTTGAACCATCGCAATATCTAGCCTATCAAGTGTGTTACACCTTAGCGAACAGCAGCGAATTTACTAGCTAGTAACAAATATTTGACATTACAGCTCAGCGAAAACAAAGTTCAGTTATCTTTAATAGTTTTCAAGTTATCTTGAAAAAGACTGAGACTGTGTGTGGTCCAAATTACCCCAACTTCTTCTACGATCAAATACCAGAAACGTGACAGAAGCTTCAGATTTTGTCTTTTTCGTGGTTTTTACTTATTATATTATATATAAAAGAATTTGACTTATGCAAAAGTTAAAAATTGAAGAAAGGAAACACGCGCGAAGTTGGATGGCGAGAAACAGTGGCAAATCCTGCGAGACACATCGCCGGGGTTCAGGGTTAACGAGTGTGCGACGCGACGACTAGAATAATAAGGACGGTTAATAGAACGGGCGTAACCGCCCCTCGGTGTTTATCTCCAGGGTACAGTAACGTCTCCATTTGGCCCCCGCTATCCGACCGGCGGAGTTTTCGGAGGCAGCTCACGAAACGTTACTCGGCCTTCTGCGGTTGTAGCCTGTCCACGCGAACTGTTCGCGCGGGGAACGGTAGACGCGTCCCGAACTAATTCGGATGGCATCCCTTGTTCGCGGGGACGCGGTAGACGGTCGGTGATCCCGGCGCGTTTAACGCGCTTAATATCCCACGATTTCAGCCTCGCGCCGGGCGGCGTCTCCGGCGATTAACGCATGTCGCTACAATTACTTAGCCCGACGATAACGAACCGCAGAGTTCTCTCGCACATTCCTCCCGGGACGCCGGCGCGCCGCGCCGGTCGCAGGTTTGGTCGATCAAGCATAGTTATATATGATACAGAAACTAACTGCGCAAACGAGGTTTTTGGCCGAAACTGAATTAACTGCGGTTCGCAGTCTAGTTAACAAAAATTTGCATTTGGTCAACGTTCAGCTTGTTCAGCTCGCAATCGCGCGGACTCTAGACGCAATTTAGCCCGATCCTGATCTTCTTAGACCGCCAACTGTGGACTTGGAAATTTTACTTCCATCGAACTCGATGCCTTTTAATTGACTCGAACGTCTGCGGGATCGTGGCACATCGATCGTTCACGCTTCGAGATACTAATCCGATGATACATTGCATCTATACCGATACATTCCGGCACATGTGAGAGTGCAATCGTATTGCGGATTCCGCGCATTGATTACGCCGTTATGTCGTCGCAGGCCGCAAACGCCACGCCACTGAATAACTCCTGAACGCCGTTCTCTGTTTACACCGTCCTAATGATTAATTCATGCGCGTTCACCCCGGATGCGGTCCGCGTTCGTTGAAGGCCCGACTTCTTGCATGTGCGAGTACGAACGACGTGCAACGGAATGACTTCGCTAAATTCATTGAGCGTGCGGTCGCTTAATGGCGGAAACTGGAAGCGAGCGTACCTCTTATCATTTAATCGGGGCCACTCCGCGTTGCGGATGTTTCAACGTTGCAACAAAATTTTGGGATGCGGAAGATATTTCCGTGATATCACTGAGAGATTTGAATCTTTGGTTGGTTAATCGCACACTGTCGCGATTCTTTATACAATACACAATTAATTCTTTACTTGTTCATAAATTTTTTTAATAGAATTATTATAAATATAATACAAGATAATTATATTTTTAGAAAATGTATAAAAAGTAAAACTATTAACCAAAGATTGCTTAAATTATAATTATATTTAATTTATAATTACATGAAACAGCTGGTAAAAAAAGAAAGTTTAAACTGCTTCAATTAAAAATATTACCGGATTAAAGATTTTCACATCATTTACAACAATTAGAGCTCTCTCGCATCCTCTGTTCCTTTCAATCGCAAATTACTACGAATTTTCAGTCATTCCCTGGTGTAACGAGACGAAACTCTAGACGACGTTATTAACGCCCGATCGAGGCAATTTTTCAGTAAGATGAAAAGTGGATCGTCTTCCGATAGTCTTTCCGGGGAAGCGCTGCAAGGAAACGCGCGCGGCGGGAAGTCGTCGTTCGACGGCAACGGCGACGAACTTCTGATCGCGAGATCCGAACGGTAAATTCGATTCCAACTTCGGCCACTTCCATCGAGCGTTAATCGACCGGCGCGGATTTCGAGACGCGGAAAAAGCGATTCGAAATTCGCGCGCGACGACAACGCGGGCGAGCTCCCTCGACGGAGATCTCGTTTAATTTATGAACGCGCAATTAAGTCAGTCGCTTCTTGCGAGGCGAGACGAGGTCATCGAGAGGGCTCACCCGTGCACCCTCTCTCGCGCCTCTCTATCACCCGATCCCATCCCACTCTCTTGTTCTAAAACCACGACGACATCACGCAACTTCCCAGCTCCGGTACACCGCCGCCGCCGTCGCGGGGAGTTCTGCTTTCACTTCGCAAATTACTTCCGAGCCATTTCGCACGCTCGCTATCTTTTCGAATGTCATCGGGATGAGCGGCTGGGAAGAGAGCGAGTATATATCATATTCAAGAATTCGTGCCACGAATAAAGTGCATATGCGCATACGCGACGGCAGTACTCTCGTTCGAGAAGTAGAAACAGTGTAAAATAAAAAACTCACCTCTTTTTAGAAAGACACTGGAGTTTTTAAAAGTTCTGAATTATAAATACGCACGCTTTTAGAATAAATTAAATAAACAAGTAAATATCTAGATTAGTTTTACAGAGATTTATATAAAAAATAAAGCAGATTGAAATAAATAACGCGGATAACATAGGTATAAAATATTTTTGATTATAGCTAAATTTACTTAGATAGATAATTATTAGAGCGCTGACGGTTTATTTTTAAATTTAATATAATTTTAATTAAAAAAATCTACAACTTTATAATAAATTTTCAATATATTCTAATGTAAATGCCTAGTCAGTTATTATTTCGCAATTAAAATTTTGGGCGATATATAGGTAAATGACTGAATCAATATTCTCATTCCATTAAATTATACGTCGGCAGCAAAATCGAATCCGCGTTTCTAATTCACAGCAAAGAGAGGTTGAGATCGCCGGAAAGTTTTCGAAGAAATGAAAACGTAATCTATTTGGTTCAATCGCTAATAGTAGATTATCGACATAGAAGTTTTAAGTAATTGGACTGATCTGGCATCTTGAAAGAACTTTCCTGTCGAAAAGCCTCGTATAATATATGTCGCTTATCCAGATATCTATTTTATTAACGATCTGTGCTAACGCACCCTTATCCAATTCAAGATTCTCATTATCTGCATAATTCTCTTTCGCATTCATAGTAGCATGTTTTATTTTTAATACTAGACACTACAGACGCGCGCGCTTCGCGCGCGCCATTTAGCTTTAACATTATGCTATTATATAATAATCGCGACACGACGCGGGACGATTAACCTCGCGACACGACGCGAGCTGTCACATCACGACACAAACGACGCACTACACGCACGAAACTCGCCACACTCCGCGATGACAGTCCCTCACGGGATGAAGCAAGCTACGGCGCGGCAATCAATCGAGATAGCCATAATCGGCATTGCAGAAAAGAGGCTTCAATTTTACGATACAAACGAAATTCACTCAGGTAACACGCCTTTTTTAAAAGTGGATCGGCTAAAAATTTACATTTGTACGCTATAAATAAACACATCAGTAAAACTAAAATCGATAACTTGTCAAAGTACGACGAAGTATCCGAAATAATCATTCAATTGTTGTAAAAGTCAAGTTTCTAAAAATAAAGATGACTTATATCGATACAGACTTAAAAAATCAGATAAAATCTGCGAAACAATGATTCGTTCAATTGTGTCGCGAAAATCAAGTTTCCAAAAATCTAGAGAAATTTAGGAAAGTTACTTAATTAGCGGCGCAGGCGGTTTGTGGAATAGATTGCGTTTGTACTTACAGATACGAGTCCTCCCGATCCCAGGACACTATCTCCGTCACGACGAAATAGCCGGAGGTAAGGGCGGTGGTAGTCGGCCTGCCGCTGGTTGCATTCGTAACCAGCACAGCGTGTCGCCAATTGCTGCCGTTCTTCTGTTTCTGCGGTAATATCAGAAGGAACGACGTACCGTCCTCGCTGAATATAGGCGCTTCGAATTGCTCTACCCAGCCATTTTTCTCGCCATATGAGAGCGCCTAGGAGCAATCAAACGTTCCTTCGGTCAGCAAATTGTATTCCGTCAATTTAATTAAGTCGTATCGCCGTTCATGAAAAAAAAGGGTCGCTGTTAAAATTCTCTCTTTCGCCGTCGCGTCGATGTGCTGGTATTCTCGAAAGATAATGTTGTACTTCTCGCAAAGATCCACGAGCCAAAGTTCAACAAGCGTATTAATAAAGTGATCCGGTAAAAAGAAACTCGTTCGCTTTTCTCCTTTTAACGGATACAAAAAATGCACGAGTAGTCAAACATCGTATAATTACGGCTTCTTGGAGCCGTTTTTACTTTCTTTGTACAGACATTTTAACGCGGCAGCTAATTCGCACGTTCAATGTAAAAAAAAAAAGAGAAAAACATTGTTTCACGGAAGAATTATTTCTCGCAATACGAAGTTAATTTCACGCTTCTTAACGCGAGATTAAATTTATCGCAGAATTTTCTAACACGAAATCTTTACCGATACTTGAAATTTGTAACGCCCAAGTTCCTCGAGAAACAGTCGCGAAAGACTCGTACGAAACTGCGAATTAGCCGAGCCGCGGACGAGCGCGCGCACTAATTAAAATACTATTGCCCAACTAAAGGAAGAGCGCTCGCCTAAATTAAGATTCGCGAAAGCTCGGGAAAAGAGAACGCGGGCTGCAGAGGGAGAGATAGAGAGAGAAGTCTTCGTAATGGGTATTATACTATCAAACGAGTCCCTCCCCCTCTCTCGCTCGGACCTCGCGCAGTATCCGGAAGATTGTCTCTCTCTTTCTCTCTCGCGCGCGCGTGCGAAAATGAAGAAATACTTACTATCGTGCAATTTGGCAGCAGACTGTCGACGTCGCAGAGCTGGAAATACGCCCTATTCTGCACCCGGTTCATCCAGGTCGCGTATACGAGGCTGTCCGTGGGGAAGTCCACTGCCGACAGAATCCTCTCGGAAGTAGACAGCTCCGGCGGATGTTCGATCTCAACCAGAGTCACGTTACCCTGCACCACCATATCGAGATCGACGCAAAATAGTTTGACTGTTGGATTCGTCGTGCCGCTCTGGAACGGGAATAAGACGGATCTCTCGTGAAGATGGATCGACGTCGAATGGCAAAGTAGCAAGGGTAATGGACGGAGAAAAGTGCGCGTGTAACGATAAAGAAAAGTGTACGGTCCAATCGATCCGCTAAGTGGGACAGATGGACCGCGCAAAAATATTATTTGTATATAAAACACATTTCTATATTCGGTATAAAGGATAGAATTTTTCATCAATTAAGAAGTTAATTTTGTTTTAGCTGCAAGAACAACTTTGGACGTAAAAGATTATAGAGCTATAGTTTCGCAGGGAAACGTAAAGATAATCAGGTGTATATTTACAAAAAGCGCAATTTTCTTACGAAATGCGTGAAGTTGTTGTTTGCAAAGTTGTTTGCGTGAAAGTGTTTCAATGAAATTGGAAACATAAATCTTCGATTCTCCTGTCTGCCGTGGCTGTTCATTCACTGATTACTTTAAGTGCATCTGAAAATCCTGTCTTTTTAATACCGAAAGTTTTAATGACAATCTTGTTTAATCCCCAAGATACGGAGCGCTGTAATTGTTGCTCGCGCAGTGTTTATTCGTTTGTTCGACTCGGCGATATTCCACTAATATTAATTTACCGACGTATATATAGAGCGGCTTCCTCGCTTCATCAAAAAGTAACACGACGCTTTGGCTGTTTGCGCGCAGCTTAAGGATGACTCTTGATTACGTTTTAGTAAATTCAAGAAATTTCTCGTTTTCCATCCTAACTTTCTTGCGAGACAGTAGTAAGCGACGTTAATCACGTGAAAGACGTGAAAACTTCATTATTTGATAAGCGTTCTTTCTCTTTGGTAACGAAGCGAACTTAATATAATTAAATTTTCAGAATAAAGTTTTGTAAAAAATTCTAATTGAGTTATGTATACACGAGTTACGTAAATTGCATTGTGCAAGTTGCTTTCATATTCCGTTTCACGCATGTAATTCTCATTGAATGGTTAATTACACGCGAATTATCCATTGATATCAGTCCACTTTTACGAACTATACATGATTTAGTAAACTAAGCAAATTTACAATTTTATTGTCTATTATGTAGCAATTAAAAGGGAATTCATAACGTCATTTCGATAAAATGCCGAATTTTTGAAAGCGATGCAAACGCATATTCCTCGCACTTAATGCTTTTGTCGATAATATAGTGGCATTTTCCAAACGGCGAATTTGTGTCGCGAGCTATTTCGATTCAGCAGTAACAACCTATTTTCGAATCATAAAATAAAATTATTCGAATCGCTCGGTCATATATTTGCATTTTATTATAATTTCAGGGGAATTTGACATTTTCGCGCAAATGTAAATATTTATAGAACAAACTCGTCTTTTTGCGATATATTTCCTCTTTGGCTGTGAAATGAATATTAATGACAATTTTATTTGCCGCGGTCACATCGCGAATAAAGCGAAATCGACGGAACTTAGGTAAATAAAATTCACTGCATTTTTGTTAAAATATGTCTCGTTTAAAGCGCGAGCTTCGAAGCACAATGAAGTCGCGAGAAAGAAATCCAGATAAATGTACCCGGGAAAATGACGGGAATGGCGGTTTGCGCGTCAAGCAAAATGAATCACCCGGCTGACGAGACCGTGACTCTAATCCAAGCAAGGCTGGAAGTTTATGTAGAATCGCGCATCTTTAAAAGGTGGCACTTTGGAGTAAAACTTCATGTCAAACTTCGAATTCAATCGCGCGTCTCCGAGAGGGAAATCGATTTGCCGTGAACTTTATTCGAGTGTAAGCGAATGGCAAAAATACCGGGGGCGCATTTGTCATGGAGACCGTACGGTCTCCATTTCGTCTCCGTTCAACCCGCCCATTATGTGGACAGTGTATCAGAGAAATAATATAATTACCGACGCAATCTCCTTTCAGAGATAAGTCTAAGCGAGATTCTTATTATTTTTTGTCGCGTAAAATCGTTATGAAGGCATTGTGAAAGCCTCTTTCAATTTTAATGTCCTAAAAATTTTTAAATAGTTAAAATATGTATGGTTAACTCTAGTTCGCCACACTCCGGTCTAGTGGACTACGTCTATTAAGCTGACACAGCCAATTCAGCACAATCGAATAAAATTTATACAGAAATTTAGTGCTCTTTTGTTGCTAATTTGTTGCTCAATTCCCAATTTTATTGCTCCAGCCGTTTCGGAGAAAATAGTGGCTGTGCTAACTTATGTTTAAAGTTAGCACAGCCATTCAAAAAATTGTGTTAAATAAAAAAATAGGACATAATCTTTTAATGCTTTTTTGTTGCTAATTTGTTGCTCCATTCCCGATTTTGTAATTTTATTTTTAAATACTGGAAACTACCCCCAAAGCTATTTCTCCTTAAAAACATACTCTAAAATTGCAAATTAATCAGATATTAATTAATTATGTTCAAGATTAGTTAATTACGTTTTACTGATTTTATTGCCAACCACTTGCATTAATTCCGATTTTGTTGCTCCACCCTTAATGCTTAAAAACCACCCTTAGCTTATCCTACAGCAGCACAACACCTTAAAATTGTAAATTAAACAAATTTCCGAATTGATTATGCATCCTTGATTTTGTTGCTCGCTATTTTTAACAAATCCGATTTTGTTGCTCTACCCTTAATGCTTAAAAACCACCTTTAGCATATCCTACACCAGCACAACACCTTAAAATAGTAAATTAAATAGATTTCCGAATTGATTATGTATCCCTGATTTTGTTGCTCGCTATTTTTAACAAATCCGATTTTGTTGCTCCACCCATAATACTTAAAAACCACCCTTAGCTTATCCTACAATTTACAATTGTACAGTACAATTTACAATTGTACAATTTTAAGGCGTTGTGCTGGTGTAGGATAAGCTAAAGGTGCTTTTCAAGCATTAAGAGTGGAGCAACAAAATCAAATTTGTTAAAAATAGCGAGCAACAAAATCAAGGATGCATAATCAATTCGGAAATCTGTTTAACTTACAATTTTAAGGCGTTGTGCTGGTGTAGGATAAGCTAAGGGTGGTTTTTAAGCATTAAGGGTGGAGCAACAAAATCGAATTTGTTAAAAATAGCGAGCAACAAAACTAAGGATTTTTCAAGTTTTCTAGTTTTCATATAATAACATCACTTTCTTAACCTGATATTATCATAAACATCTCATTCAGACTTTGTATTTACAATTCCTACATTACAAGTTTAAAAATATTAATTAAAATGAAAATCACACACAAAGCGACAAAGTCGCACGGTCTCATAAACAAATAATTGTAGCTATTATAGCTAGGGTTAATAAATCTATGATTATTTTTACGGTATATTAAATAAATAGCATAATTAATACTCTTTTCATGTTAATGACTTCTGATGTTCCTGGCAAAAAAACATTAAATGTATAAAGAATAATATAGCTTTGTTAATAAGTAAGTATAATATTTAAATATACAAATGAAAACCTTATAATGGTCGCACAGTTAAATTCGTAGTGTCAAATTGTACTCCATTTAAGTAATTTTTAACCATTGTATAAGTCGCCACTGCTCCTACTCAATATGTCGTTAATTTAACTAAAACAATAGAGTTAAAATAATACTGTTTTGTGTTAAAATAATAAATTTCGACACACGTGATGATTAAAAATAACAAAATGTTATTTAACTCAAGGTATCTATTGGTTTAAATTTTATCCTTTAATATTTAACAGTGCGGTATTAAATGTCATTCCTGAGACTTATTCGTCTCTACTCCTTATTCCTGTATCCAAGCAAACTTTCATCTTACGGATTGTCGTACGAAGACAAAGATGTCATTCAAAGGTTGAACCAACGTCGGATATTTTTCCACGTCTTTCGCGTCACGACTTTTTGCGACGGTGTCAATCGCGAGTCATAAAAAGACATTGAAAAATGTAAAGATGCCACACTCGCGCTCTTCTCATCTTTTCAGGATGTAAACTCCGGTTTGATGGCTTTTCATATCTCGGACGGCGCGGTGCGACACGAAGCTTCGCGGGGATGCAAAGTGGGAAAGACGCTTCTGAGAGCGTCTAACGCCCGGAATCGCTGCCTTTTAAAGAACCGTTTTGTTTTTTTCCCCACGAAAAATTTCATTTTCTCTGTATGCGCAAACGCCTTTTCACACAGGTAGACAATCAATTAAAATGGCGGATATTAAAAACGCAAAATATACCAGAAACGTATCACGCATGAAACTTTCACACGCAGAAAATATATAAAACCTATTTATTATTTATTCGCGGACGCAAAAATATCTATATTAAAATTTTCAAATGTATTTGAAATTTATATAAAATCTTCAAGCTACATATCATTTTTTAATTTAACGAATAATTTTTCGATAAGAATATGATAATGAACAAAGATAAATTAAAAGTCGACGAATTAAAAATATGGCAATGCCAGAGAAAACATTTCTTTATCGTACGTAAGCGGAATAAGGTTCATGATGTACTTACTTTAGGGTAGTGAATCGGTATCGCCGACGTGTATTGGAAGGTTAAGCTTCCGGGATATCCGTAAAATGGTATGGTCATAATAGGAGTGCTCGAGTCGTCGAAATAGCCGAAAACCAATTTAGTGCCGCTGGGAGAAAACCAGATCGCCTTGTTCGAGCTGAATACTTCCTCTGTAACGCAACAAAAGTATAAAAAGTTAGTTAATATATTATTAAATTCATATTTCCTTATATATATTTATAAGAAGAAATACTTAAAGCAAGATATACGATATACAGTGCTGGTCAAAATTTATTATATATGGAAAGAGAAGTTGTTACTTTAATGAAGAAAGACGTAAATATTATAAATATTATAAATATTATACAATTTTATTTTAGCACTGTTATTTTATGCTTTGATAGAAATACTTCGAGAAAAAAAAACAAAGATCTTAATGATTTAATTAAATAATTATTATTAACAATAATTATTCAACGTCAATTAAATCATTGAGATCAAAGCATAAAATAACAGTATCTAAAATAAAATTTTACGACATTTATATACATTTATACATATCTCTTTATTAAAGACTTCCCTTTCTATAAGCGATGCAATACTTTTGATCGGTACTGTATATGCAATTCAATTCTACAATTTCTTTCATAAATTTGAAGTCATTATGCTGCTGCAGATATGTGAACATAGACTGTGTAATAAGTTTATTAGCATCATTATTGGATGAACGGAATGTGAATTTACGAAAGAGAACGCGCTTTTTATTTCATCTTAAACCCGCACTGCAGTCACGAAGTACATTCTCGATGCACTGACGTGCACTAAATAAAGTGCAGAGAGACTCGTAATAACCCTCCAGTTTTGCCTCTCGCGTCTCTTGCGCTTTAGCGCAAGTGAAGTCTCTCGGCGATAAAAACTTGACGAAGAAAATTATTATGGATGTTATGCGTGTATCTTGTCGACTTTACGGTACCGTCGTATTTTTCTGCCGGCTGCCGTTGGACCCCGTGACATCTTTGCGCTAACGACGAAGCGAGAAATTGCGACGATCGTTCTCGTCCTCGTAAAAACTCACAAGCAAAATTCATCGCGCGGGGCGTTATACCCGGTATAATTATAGAGTGCACTGAGCGTGTAGAACGTATCTCGACTCCGGCTCTCTCGTCCCTTTTTGTATTTTGCTAAATAAAGCATGAACGAGAGAGGGTGAGGAAGGTACTTCTGTTTGATATTGGCACCCTTGCTCCATTTTTCTCCATCGTCGCATAATTATCACCCCATCAGGAACTTGTGTGTACGTGTTAACTTTAAGACTGACGCACGCACGGAGTACACGAATTACAATGCGAGATAAAACGGCCAATAAGAAATGAAAATAATAACAACGAAAGCCTTAATTATCATTTCCATCATATATTTCCATCATATATTTTTATACAATTATAAAAGATAAAATTATATGTAACGTAAAAAATTACATAAAATATAAAGAGTATAAAATGTAAAATTACAATTAAAATATAAAATGCAATCTTCAATATCTTCTTTCATTTAATTCTACTTAGTACATAATTTTACCACTTATTGAAAGGTAATCTAAAAGTTATTATATATAATAACCCTTTATAATAACCCTTGTTATATGTGTCTTTGTTTATAATGCCTTAAACTGCCTTAAAGTACAATCTTCCCTTTATCGAGTTTCAGAAAGTAGGTTCCCAGAACTATCGTCGCTCCAATATTAATTTTACGATAAGTACTCGATTAAAGAGCTCGCAGCGCGTCAAAGCATAATTCCGCGCAATGAGGAAGCAAGAAGTAATCAAGATTCTCTCTCTTTGTAAACTTCACAAGGAAAGAAAGTTCAGGCTGATCTACCGGCGCATTGCGTAATTATAAAGCTCCACCAAACAAGCGGATATATACTTCCGCTATCCCATTATTGCAGAATAAATAAAGCGTACGCGAGCAGTAGACTCGATTAAATTTCAGTATTTCAATGCGTTTACCTCTCGCGAATTATACTTGTAATAAAATGAAACAAGTTCTTGATACACAAAAGTAGAAGGACTGTAAACTGACCGTAAACCACGAAATTTTTGTCATTTTCATTAACGTATAGCATCGGGGAACTTTCATTACTTTTTTAATTTACGAATTTAATTTACTTTACCAATAATCTAACTTTTATCTCCTTTGTACGCGAACAAAACTGGCTTAGCTCACACAATTCGGTTCATACAAAAAATAGAGTTTACTTAAATTGCGCCTGAATTTGCGTTAAATCATATCGAATTCATAAATTCATCCTAATGTAAATTTCCACATGTAAATTTCGGGGGACGTTAAAACGCCGATTTTTCTCAAATTTTTTACAGTTGTTTCAAAATATGAAAAAATTTGTCATTACTTTTAACTCAAATTAATTTTTTTATTTTTTTTTAATTTTTTAAATTTTACACAAGTACACGACTTTAAAGCAGTATTTCATAAACATAAATGTACCTGAATTTTTGTAACTCGGTACATATAGAACATCAAAATAATAGTTTAACTGTTTTTTTCCTATTGGGCATTAAGAAGTTTTAAGGGTTATAGTAACTACCCTTTGAATTCTTCTTTACTTTCACACAAGTGGTTCTGTAAAGAAAAGTTGATGAAAAAAATATATAATGTGCAGATTTCAGGGTCTTGATTATAAATCAGAGATTTATTTTGCAAAATTCAATACTTGTGTAAAATTTAAAAAATTAAAAAAAAAATAAAAATTAATATGAGTTAAAGTAATTTTTTCATACTTTGATATAAGAAACAACTGTAAAAAATTTGAGAAAAAACGGTGTCTGATGTTACTCGAGGTTTACTTGTAAGGGATAAGAACATCACAAGAAACTATCGAGATTTGATACACACTTCGCAATTAAACTTGTATTTTATGCAGTTTTCTTTAGCGATAATACAAACAACAAAACGATTGACATCGATTCCAATTCAATGAACCCCGAGAGAAGCATCTATATTACGAATTTCCTTTTATCCGTCAGTTTCGATGAACAAAGTGCATACACACGGAAAGGATCTCCTAATTAACCGATGCCATCTTTTTTCTGCACATTCCGACGAAGGGAAACCGCGCCGCCGATGGTTCGAGGGAAAATCGCTGATGTAATAAGCGAGTTCATAGAGCGTGCAGTAACGTCGGAAAGGAGCCGGACGAGCTGCGAAGGAACCAAGCGGAAGCTCTTTATTTCGTTTCCTTTCGAAAGGAGAAGGGGGGGGTTGGCTCGCGGACGCAGTAGGACATAAATATCCAGTTTGCAAGCCGCGAGGGTGTTACCGTATAAGAATAAAAAAGAACAAACAGGGAAGGGAAAGAAGGTGGAATTAACCCCATGATGCGTGTCCTCGAAATGAAGGTTTATAAAAGGTAAAAAAAATTATCGCGAGATATTTAATTCAGATAAATTGCAGAAAATTCGTGGCAATCTGGGGACTACTGGAGGACAAAATTTCATTAAAATTACAGAGAGGATCGTAAAGAAGAGAATAATTATGACAAAATCTAAAAGACTCTTTCTCTCTCTTCTATATATTTCAAAATTGATTAATTTCTCGATAAGCAATATAGATTCATAAAATCATAAATATGAGCAATAAAGTTGTTCCTCGGGAAAATGATTGAAGATATGGGCTCGGTACCTGAAACTTTAGATTTCGGTCCTTGAAAGTTCCATAGTTAAGGCCTCGCGCTATAAATCCGCTTCCGAGAAATCGAGTCAGAAAAATGAGAGAAGATAGCATATTTGGAGAACGTCTGCGGAGAACCTTAGAGATACTCCCGCTGAATTCAGCTTGCGATGTTGCAAGACAGAAACGAGACATGAGAAGAGGGGCGGTAAAAAAGCTCTGTCGCTGGCAAACCCGAAGGAGCAGAAGGCAACAAAGGGAAGAACCGAGTAGTGAAGAGAATGGGGAAAACAGATCGCGCGGGGCGAAGCGGCGGAGGGCGTGGAGAGGGGGGGAGAAAAAAGAAGAAACGCCGCGGCGAGGAAGGAAAACTGCACAAAGACGCGATGCTGCGTTGCGCAGCTCGCTGGACGTGACGAGGGAGAGAAATATCCCGAGGGTGAAATTCCGGATGGACGGGTACGTGTGTACGGGTATGCGTCTATACCGTGTCACGTACGTATGTGTGTGCGTGTATCGAAGACTATACGACAACGGGGCCGGGGGATAAAGACGGGCTGGATCTGAATGGCACGCGAGGAAAAACGCGGCGTTGCGCGCGCGCACCAAGAAAGTTTTGTCGAGCGACTGATAGATCCGGTTTGGCCAGCCGGCCAATTACTCACGTCCGCCAGTATCTATTCGGGGAATAAACTTTTTATGGCTTCTCCCGTGCGATTTTATTGAGCCGCGCGACGACGTTGATGCGACGCATGTAAGCTCGAATAATTCTCCCGATGGGCGATTTTCACCATTTTATTTTATGAGGGTGAGATCGTGAATGGCAAAAGAATTAAATAAAAATGCACTCGGTCACATTTAGATTCCTCAATATCCGTCTGTTCGCTGCATATCGATTTGCCAATATAGTGATCACAGCCGATAAACACACAGGTTTGCGCAAACGTCACGCCTCACAAATATTATATTTTGGAAAGTGAGAAAAAAGAGCGGAACACTTTATCTTTCTCTAATCTAAATATTTGATACGTATGTATACCGGGTGAGAAAAAAGTCTGGAACCGGTTAAATATCTAAAAAACAAGACATTTTAGGAAAAAATGTTTCATACATAAGTTGTATGGCTTCAACAAATATATCAAACGGTGGTACTTATTTGATCTTGAGCGTAAGTATAGAGGAGCTTTCAAGGTCAACTTTAAAATTTTAGAAATAAACCGCCAGTTTTTATTTAATATTCTTGTAGCTGACATTGAGAGCTTTTTAAAACACTATCAATAAACTTCTTTCGGTTGAGTACTTTTTGAGATATGTTGACAAAGTTCAAGTACCGCTGGCATTAGCATTAGCCAAGGTGTACCGCGTGGAGGTTGCACGAACGGATTTACATCTTATTGTGTGTGTGTGTGTGTGTGTGTATACACTTTAGCTAATGCTAATCCCGGCGGTACTTGAACTTTGTCAACTCATATCTCAAAAAGTATTTAACCGAAAGAAGTTTATTGATAGTATTTTAAAAAGCTCTCGATGTCAGCTACAAGAATATTAAATAAAAAGTGGAAGTTTTCATTTAAAATTTTAAAGTTGACCTTGAAAGCTTTTTCATACTTAAGCTCAAGGTCAAATAAATACCACCATTTGATGCATTTGTTGAAGCCCTACAACTTATGTATAAAACATTTTTTCCTAAAATGTCTTGTTTTCGAGATATTTTACCAGTTCCAGACTTTTTCCTCACCCTGTATACGTAACAGGATAAACTGCGCGATGTAAAAATTATAGATATCAAAATTATTAAATGGGAGAAGCAGCGCAAGAGCCTGCAAATATCCAACGCGAAATGTTTACAAACAAGTTTTACAAACATGCAAACAAATATTATAAAACAAATTGCTTTCAGTCGCTGTTTTATCACTGGAAAAAAATTTTTTACACGATATACGTGACGCAACACACCCGATGCAGGTGCATCGTGCGCGGATGACATAGGTTAAATAAATTCTTTCGAAAACGGGACGAGATGAATCCAAACCTTTCTCCGGAAGATATTCCCGTCGTGATTGTCAAACATGTCGCGGGAGGAAACGAGATAGCGCGCCCTCAGAACGGCGCGACGGAGCAGGAAGAACGTAAAAATCACTGCTTACGCTCCTCCGCTGTCGTGTTTACGATTTTGCAACAGTAACGCATATTCCGTGCATAGAATATAAATTCCTGTGCGCAGCGACGTTTCCATCCACGGCACGGGTAGAATCTACACGCGCGGTACCCGAGGAGTGGGAGGAGGGAGGGGAAGAGGGACGACGGCCGGGATGGGGGAGAAAACATTTCAGAAATCGGGATCCTGTGAAGGGGACGGTACCATTAGCCAGCCGGGATTTAGAGAAAAGGATTTTCTCTTTAAATCCCCGTCGCTCTATTAATGTCACATCTGCCATTGTTAAAAGAAGAGGGGAAAGCGGCGGATTTCCATTTTACACAAGATGTATTGTATCAGCGTCAGGTCGATCGCCCGCTAGCAGGTCTCTCTCTCTCTCTCTCTCTCTCTCTCTCTCGGCTAAGTGATGATTTTGCGGATACTTGATACCGCGCACCTCGTTTTACTCGCTCACCTTCTCTAATCGTAAATCATGTCTACGTTAATCCGTCGAATAAGCTCGAGAGAAAACGAGGAAATTACTGGTACAGAAACGTACTTATTTTTGTTTAATAAAATACCGTGATATTTGCACGTCATGTTTGTTTCTCAATGGAAGGGAATGATAGGACAGTAAGCCCGACCAAAAAGATTGCGACACGAAATAAACGCAAAATATCTTTTACGAATAATACTCTATATCATCAGTTATCCTTTCCTTATCTTCCCACAAAACAAAGAATATTAGAAATCAACATCTTGAAATGTTGATTTTATGTGTTATCTTTTGAACATTTCCGTTTAATATTTTTAAAATATTTCAAAGGCATTATCAAATAATGTATGCAAAATTGTTTTAGAAAGATATTGACTCACTGAAGTTATTCGTAATAATGTCGATAGGTACAACATTAGAAACTACATATTATAAAATGTTATACGTATATATGTACTATTCAATATCGCTGCAATAACATTCTATTTATAATTTTTGTCTACTGGGTTATTAATGAAATATTTTTTGGAAAACATTACAATAAAGTCACTAGAGAATTACGCTAATTAATTAATTGTATTTACAATGCAATAAGTCGACGAGCGTTGTAATTGATCGAGTGGCGCGGTGGTGAAGTAGACTGGATCGTTGTACCTCAACAAAACGTCTTTAATAATTAATCCAGCACGGAATGCGCTTGACACATGGTCTACCTTCCACAAATTTCCCGTATAATACGGGTTTTACTCGTTTGCCGCGTAATTTACTGTGGTATCATCATAACCATAAAATACGGCGTCTTCATCAGTATCTGCCGCGTAACATGAATAACCCTTCCACGCGATGTGTTACGTCAATGTGGATACTTTATCACATTCACGTTTGAATACGTGGAATTTCCACACGAATAAGAAATTACTAAATAACGTTAATTTAATATGCATATTAAATTAGATTATATTTTAATATTAACATATACTAGTAGCTAATATTTAATTTAATTATTACATATGCATATATGCGCTACTTTCTTCTTATCTAAATAAATTTAAATAATGATCATTATTAATATAGTAAAATTAATTCTCCCGTGCTCCAATTAAAAAATAAATTAAATTCTTCGTAATTTCACAACAATAAATATTATCGTTAACCTTTAGAGGACGGGAAGCTTAGTTTTAGGCTTCAAACTGTTTACGCGTTAAATATTATCATATATAAGGGTTTTTTGGATCGTTAAGTTCTATATAGTTCCGGGAATCTAAGATACAAGTGAGAATGAGCCAATTCTGAAAATTAAAGTCGATTTCCGAGAATTTAATTACTCCTATCTTCTTAGAATAACTCTTTTGTGAAACCTTTAGATATTATGTCCCCTCTACCTTTACTATTTTCTTACTCTAACTTTACTCGTAAATAAAATTTTTTTTCCACAAAGTCCTCCTTATGAATTTGTTTGCATTTTTTATGAGCTTTAAAATATATTTTTATAACGAGATTTTGCGAAAAGTATTTCTATATTTCTCATTCGAAACTAAATATAAATAACAATTTATTTGAAATGTGCAATCATATTTTATGCAATTTATCCATCTTCGTTAACGTACCAGATGAGAAGCCTATTGTTACACTGTTAAATTCGTAGGTATAGGGTCAAATTATACTCAATTTGAGTAATTTTTAACCATTCCTATAGATTCGCTACTGCTCCTACTCAATATATAGTTAATTTAACTAAAAAACAATATTAATTTGACTAAACCAATAAAGTTAAAATAATACACTATTTTGTTTTAAAATAATAAATTTTGACGCATATAGTATAGTTAAAAATAACAAAATGTTATCTAACTCAAGGTATTGGTTTAAATTTTATCTTTTAACATTTAACAGTGTATTATAGGCTCCACGGGGGTCGTTTATTTTTCGTAGTATAACACTAACACATATAGAAAAGTTATAAATAAAAATCATAAAAAGTTTGCCCATTCTCTAAAAATTAAGAAATCTTCTAAAGATTAAGAAATTATTATATGTATTAATGGAATATGGTTTCCTCTATTCTCTTTGATTTTACAACATGTATCAGAAGACATCGTTTTCGAGAAAGAAACATCCTTGATTTCTCATGACGCATCGATCTCGTGGTGAATTCTCTCGTCCAATCGATTTTTGCATCCGAGTGAAAATCTTCAACGCGCGTAAACCAGTCTATTTACCATAGTATTATAGTTAAGAAAATCCCGAAGCTACCGTAGAAGCTAAATATACATATGTCATCAGCGAAGGCCACGATTCTACTGACGGGAACAAAATATAGGCTGTTGAGAAATTCTTGACGTGCCTCAAGCGACGGTTTGACACTTTATCGACGACTCTTTCGCAGCTGTTCGACTGTGTAAAATCGCGAACGAGGTGCGCGCAGCCATACACAAGATGAAACGATTTTGCGTCGCCTGCGGTTATTGCGAATCGATTTCTCGCAGCATAATAATCGCCCGATTATTTTTTTACCAATAAATAAATTGTTATTAAAAAACTCATTAACACTTTAAATTTTTTTAATTAAACATTCCTGGTATTTTTCAGCCTTCTATTTCATTTAAATCTTACATAAAATAATTATTCAATCTATAGAAAATATTTTTTCGATTAGTTCTCTCTTTTCGTTCAAGAAGCTCTTATACGCGACCTTTAATATATGCCACATGTGGACGATTCACTAATTAATTGTCATTTTCATATTAATTAATCATTGCCATTCGTAATGGATTTAACGCCCGATAACGTAGTTGGCAGTTTGTCACTAGCTCACGCTACGTACACGTACGGTGCATTCAAACGCATTCCAAACATGGACGTCCGATAGCATTTCCGGGACATTACGACGTCCACAAATACTCGGAGATGTCGGCGAAATATTTAAACAACAGCGTATATGCCAGATGACATCCGCAAATTAGTCGTATTAAACATGATTATGTGTAAAGAATGGTATTATTTTATTAAGAGAAAAATTCATCATAAAATATACCTCCTAATTTTTTCAAATGTGTCTTTTTACAGTTCAGTGTATACTCACAAATTTTTGATTTTTTTACACTGTATCCTAATATACTTTTTTATGCAGGCTGTTCTGAGGAACCGATCATTAAAAAAATATGTAATTCCATTTTAAAAAAGTGCACTTGCATTTTTTAGGTACATCGTTGCATTTATGAAAAAAGTAAACTCGTAGGAAAGTAGACCTTCTTATACCATTCAACTTTTTTTGTATCACTAACCAAACTCGAAATATAATCCGTCCTAATTGCGTGGCTCACCCGTAGTATAAAGTCGTTGAAATGAAACATAGACTTGGGTTGCTGCGTCGTGAATAGTGATATCACTGGAGATGGACATCCGCCTAAATTGTAGGGGTGCTTATACAGGTTTTACCAAAAGCGTAGAAACCCGAAAATAACTTTTAAAAAAATGCAAAAATATCGAAAAACACGTATTCCAATATTTCAAAAAAAATTAAGTAAACGTCCCAGTGTCCGACCACATTGGAGAAAAATACTTACTATTTATTTGAACAATTAAAAATGAAAATAATAATTATTGTAAAAAAAAAACTTTAATATTTAACAATTAATTGAGGGAAAAAAAGTAAACCTAATTAAACATTTTTGTATTTAAAAAAATTGATTAAATAAGCATGTGTCTGTTGTTTGTCAAAATGATGGCCAATTGTTAACAGATTCGTTAAGCGTAAGCATGTAGCTAATAGTATAAAAATTGAATATTTAATTATATATTGTAAATTAATTAATCAATTATCTAATTTTAAAAATTAGTCAGAAACTCGTTTTGACGAAATTCATCCTAAAAATAACAATTATATAAAACGATATTTTTAAGTGTCCCGATACTGGTACATTAAAAGTATCAGTAGTCCCAATCGCCGGACGCATGTGCGAACGCAATTTGTCAAAAAATGAGAGGTTAGTGTCATGCAGTGTCGCTTGTTGTAATCAATAGATTTTAACGGTAAGTATAATAATTACATGTTTTTAAAGGCATTTAATTGCATGGCATGTGAGACCTTTTAACCCTTCGTGTGTAACGTCGGGTCACTCGTGCCCTGGCGAAAGTGACTGTCCCCTGTAGCTCGAAGGGAGGGGGGGGCGGGGCCAAACTATACTGAAAAAAATTGTATACTACTAAGCTACTAGCTCCCCAAGCGCCGACGGTCTAGTGCGTAAACAGCCGTTGTGAGAGCCAGACGAAATTTTGAAAGTGCACGAGTGACCCGACATTACACGTTACGTTGATTAAAAATAGCAGGTGAGTAAAATGTTTAATTTAATTTGGATGTTTTTTTTACTAAAAATTCATGTTCTTTCATTGGGAATTGATAGATTAATCTTAGTTATCGATAAATAATATGTTTTGACTGTGCACAATAATTTAGCCTTGATATAATTTTTTCATATTTTTCATATTTTGTACTTTTTTATAATTTTGTAATAAATAATTGTGATTGATTACATTTTCATGAATAAAATTGATTAAAAATGAATAAAATGTGTATTTTACTGTAATTTGTACCTATTTACGTACTTTCAAAAAACGTGATTTTGATGCTCAAAACTTAAGCATCCCATTAATTTATACATATTTCTAATATTTTTTTCTTTAAAGTACTATTCTTAAACTTTAATTTTTTTTTTAATATATTAATTTTTGCCAAAATTACGATTTTTTGAAAAAAATGGTCCATTCTTCACGTTTTTATTTGTTTA